>NC_056728.1:482405940-482435940 GCF_019279795.1 Protopterus annectens
AGAGAGAATGGACTTACACAGGGGTGACTTTCAGAACCGAAATAGATTTTTTGGTGCATTCAAAAGATATGAAACGGCTGATGTTTCAGATCATAGAGTTGTATGTGCTAGAATAGGTGGTGACAGAAAAGTAATAAAAGGTGAGAAAGGAATAAAAAGATTGACTGGAGAGATTGCTAAAACAGAACAGATGAAAAGGGAGCATAATATTTTATGGGAACAGCATATGAATGTGACATTATATTATGAAAACTGGACAGAGTAAAGCATAGCAATATGAGACCATATAATGAAATCATGAAAAGTCTTGAAGAAGAAATAGGACAATGTGGTGATAGAACAAAACATATTAAAAGAGAGCTAAATAAAATAAAAAATCGTGAAAAAGTTAAAATATGTCATTTGGACAAAAAATATTTTTGAAAATAAAAAAGGAGGAAGTTTTCCAGTTTTAGGAAAAGAGATAAAAATAAGAAGAGAAAGAATGGATGCAATGCTTGATGAAGTTAATATTAGATATAGGGATAGAGAAACAATGAAAATTATAGAAAATATGTGGGTAGAATGTATGAAAAGAAAACAGAACAGGAAGATGAGTCAACTTTAATAAAATCTGAAAATGTTAAGAATTGTCTAGAAAAGGAGATTGCTATGAAAGAAATGGAAGAAGTAATAAAAGAAAGAAAGGGAGAATAATTACCAGGAATAGATTGCTTAAGTTATGAATATTATAAAAGATGAATGAAATGACACATTAATATTCTTTAAAATATTACATGACTGGATAGAGAAAGGAATAACAGATGAACGAATCTGTGATGAAATAATTCAGTTTATATGGCAAAAAGATAAAAGAAAAGATATAAACAATTGCAGACCAGTAACATGGACTATAAAATCTTTATGAAAATAATACAAAAAAAGTGCATAAGATTTTGGATATGTTTATAGAAGGGTTTTTGGAATCAAAGGTAGACATGTGAAGGAGATGTTAATAGTCAAAGAAGTAACAGGTATACTTTTTAAAGAAAATAATGAATTAAGGCTAGTGACATGATATGCCTAAAACATTTCTTAAGGTTAATCTTGAAGTGATATGGAAAATTCTGAAGACATATGGGATAGGAGCAGAGAAAAATTTGAATGTTATAACAATGCTATGAAATGTCATATGTGAAAGTTATGGTAAATGGATGGAAGGGAGAAAAGATAACAATTAGAAGAGTCATTAATGCTTACATATATGCTGTACTGGTAAGAAATGTAATAATTCAAACGTATGTGTAGAATGAAAGAAATAAAATGGGAGAATGGAAAATGAGTTGTAATACCAATTTGTCATATGCAGATGGTTTAGTGATTGTGCCTAAAAATAAGATATGAATAAGTGAAGTCATGGCAGAAGTGGAGGGATTATTAAAGAAAGTTGGTTTATAGTTAAACAAGGCAAAAGCAAAAGGTTTGGCAAAACTAAGAAAATATGAGTAATATATTATATAGGAAAGAAATAAGTATATTACAAGTAGAATTTGGTGGGTATGAAACTTATTTTATTTATTTTTATTTTATTTTACATTTGTTAACCAGGGGTGTCTGACTGAGCTGAAAAGGCCCTTTTTCAGCAGAGGCCTGGGGAGAAAAGCTCCACATAGGAAAATTACAGATATATTTAGTTATTTAGACATGATCAGTATACACACAAATTATAAAAGACATGTTTTTACAGTGGTATGCAGCACATCAACAGTTACAGTGGAGAGAACAAACAAAAAATATTAATTTAAAAATAAAGGTAATTAATAGATTTGTGGTGTACAGCTGAAATATAGAACATAGGTAGAATACATACATAGTACACAGGTATAGTACATACATTGTAGAGTAGCCAGTGTTTGTGAGTAAGATTGAAAACTATTATCAAGTACTCTAGATTTAGTATGTGTACCTTATCCGCTTTCACTAGCCTGGGGAGCAATCATGGCACTGCCAACTTTGCTTGAGATGGTGCCTGATGAGGTCTTTAAAGGAGGCTTTGGATGATGTGTTTTGAATGCTAGTGGGGACAGAGTTTCATTTTTTAGCCACTGAACTACTATATAGTGCATCTCCAAAGCTATTGTAGCTGTTGGTGACTTCTAGTAGTAGTTTGCTTGATGATCTAAGAGGCCTTTTGGCTGAGTGATGTTGTACTAGGTTTTTGAGGGCAGGACACTTATTGGGGAGGTAATATATAGAACGACAGAGGCAGAGCTGATTGTAGGTTAGGAGGTTGGGCAGTTCAAGCCAGTGGAGCTGTCTCAAAGCAGTACAATGATGAGTTCTATATGAACAATTTGCAGCAAAGTGGGCAATTCTGTTATAGCAGGCTTCCATTTTGCTTAGTTCAATTTCATTGAGATTAGTCAGAATGGGAGATGCATAGAGTAGGGTGGACAGAAGGTGGGAGCAAGCAATGGCTGATCTTGTGTTGTTGGTAAGAAATGGTTTGATATGGTAGAGTGATCCCAGTTTGGCATGTCATTTTTTTAATAGTTAAGTTGAGATGACTATCAAATTTTAGGTGGGAGTCTATGGTTATTCTCAATATCTTAGCCTGTGCCACTGCAGTAATTGGAGTAGCATTTGTGGAGTAGATAGTGAATTGACTGTTATCAAGTGTTTTTGTTAGAACTCAATTCTATCCTTAGTATCACAGGACAGTTCCTTCCTCACTACCCCCCCCCCCCAACACAAATAACACTAATACAAGCTTTACCCTCAAAACAGCTTCCACCCTTGTTATAATCATAAGCTGAGTTTTCTTTGGATTGAGGTTAAGTTGGGCTTTGGTTTTGCTAGTTGAGTTGTTTGCAGGAGGGTGTGAATGTTTTGTGCAGCACAGATTAAGGTAGTGTCATCTGCATACTGAATGATATATGCATGCTGTGTGGAGGTATAGAGGTCATTTGTGAAGATTGTGAATAGTAGTGGTCCTAAGATAGAACCCTGTGGGACTCCTATAGTTATGGGCAGCTGAGGAGAGAGAGAATTTTCCCATTTCACAGCTTGGTACCTGTCAGTTAAGTAGCTTTGGAACCAGGTAAGAGTGGAATTTGATTGGTGATATTGGTTTAGTTTGTTTAGCATGATTTGGTGTGAGACTGTGTCAAATGCTTTGGACATATCCAAAAAAGAGCTGACACCTGCAGGCCTTTATTTTTGAGATGGTTTAGTGTGTCTGTGAAACAGAGGAGGGCTGTAGTGGTACTATGGGCAGGTCTGAAACCATGCTGAGTAGGTGACAGGATGTTGCTGTCTAGTAGATATTCCAGTATCTGGGTATGGATACATTTTTCTAGGATTTTGGCCAGGGGGGAGAGTAAAGCAATGGGTCTGTAGTTATTAAGTTCAGTGGATGTCCCGCCTTTATGTATGGGTATAACATAGGATATTTTCCAGAGTTTGGGCACATAGTTTTCAACAATTGATCTGTTTATGAGAGTAGAGACTGGGATAGCAATAGCATCTGCTGTAAGTTTCAAGAAATAGCTGGGGAGTAGGTTGGCTGCTGTTGATGAGGTTTTTAGTTTGGAGAGCATGCTTTTGGTTGAAGTGTTGGAAAATGTTTTGAGGGTAAAGCTTGTATTAGTGTTATTTGTGTTGGGGGGATAGTGAGGAAGGAACTGTCCTGTGATACTAAGGATAGAATTGAGTTCACAAAGTGGGAGTCGAATTGTGTTTCGATGGGAACTTTAGTGTCAGGGGTGGTTGGTTTGGGTAGCCTTTTGGATGGGTTTTAGTAGCTGGTTTACATTTTTCCAAAATTTTTGGGGGTTGTGTTGGTACTTAGTTTGTAATGTCATGTAGTAGGATGTTTTGTCCAGCCTAATACATTTTTTTTGCATGGTTGCGCAGTTCTTGGTACTTAGGCTTTGTGTTTCTTTGTTTCTTTGATAGTAAAGCCAGTCAGTGTCTCTGGACTTGAGGATTTGTTTGGTTTCTTTACTGAACCAGGGGTTTGTAGAGGTTCTAACCTTGATTTTGCGCAATGGAGCGACAGTGTCTAGGTATTGTAGAAATGAGAGAATTTTTTTGTGTTTCTAGTGGATTTATAGTTAATGGTTTTGCATATGCTTGTTCTACTACGTATTAAGTATATTATGTTGTGGTCATTTAAGGTGTCTGGGAGATTGACTGCGTGAGGGTACAATGTGGGGTTATTAGTTAGGACCCAGTCAAGGATGGATTCCCTTTTAGATTTTTTATCACATCTAGTTGGAATTTGGACTAGCTACTGGTAGCCATGGATATTTATTAGATTACTTGGTGGTTCTGATATGCAGGCCATATAGATCAGTGTTTTATTGCAGTTAACAAATGAAAATAAAAATAAAATACCTTAAATGAACATGATAATTTAGATTTACATTGTTTAGGAGTTTCCCAAAAGGTGTTGTTTTTCTAATCTTTACAATTCTATGACCACATAAATAATGCCACAGATGTGGGTCCCTTTTATAGTCTATACTAACAAAATTAGAGCACTGTACACCATTCGTCATGGCAAAATGATAAGTTGTATGGTCTTCATATTAATCATTATTTGTCTGGACAAAAAAAAAACAGTTATCAAATCTTAAATGAAGAGTAATCACCAAGAATTATACTTTTGTGTGAAATACATTTTCCCTTGGTGCTCAGTAATGTGCCCTGATGTGTTTCATGTCACTGTTTTTAGGCTTAGATTTCAAGGGATTCTCAGAAGGTCATAGGACTTAGAAATGTGTTCGGGCCTAAAGGCCTGCTTATTTGAACTTTTGTATGCCTTGTTTGCTGTAGCATAGACTAAATTCAGACTGGCTGAATCTAGCATTGTTTGTATAACTTGAGCACTAATCTAGACCATCTTTTTTGGAGAAGGTTCCCCTGCACCCTAGTGGCAGGAGTGTGCAGTTAGAACTTGTCTGATCAAAGACTGGTTTAACGGGGCTCAGTTTTTAGCTTTTTATTTGTTAATTTGTTTAAATCAGGTTGCTCATTTGCTACACTTTATGCATTGCCGCTTACCTAGGGTTAAACTATTCCCGGTGCCATAAAGTCTGCTCTTCAAATTTTACCTTAGAACTAGCCAGCTTTTTAGTTTTAGCCCTCAAATCTGTTTCTTTGAGCTTAGCACTTGTTCAGAACTCATTGTAAGCACTAAATAAGCTACAAATTACTATAGCACTCAACTTTCCTCACTTGTAAAGAGGTAAACAGTTTTTAGTACTTAATAAATAAGCACCTATCCAGGCATGTCTAAGGGTCTGCCCCCGGTATTTTCTCCTATCTACCTGATGAATCTGGGCATCTTGGGGCAATGCAGCAATTGCCTCACATACACAGACAACCCTCTCCTCCTACCACCCAACACTACGACCTGTGAGAGATGCACTTATATAGCCAAACTGGAAGCAAAGCTCTCTTCACCCAAGACTGGACTAGTCAGTTAAGAGGAGAAGGTAAACACTTGTACCACACCATACTCATCACATAGTCCCTCAAAACCTACACCACCAAAACACACACGTAGCAACACAAAACACACATCTACATTCACAGAGGCTAGCAATAAAAACTGGCTCAAGCAACAGAGACCTCCAAAGGAGAAACACATGCAACCTCCACCCCCTCCAACACAACCCAAATGACACATAGCCCACAAACTTAGTGTGCCACTCAACCACAGCCCATAAGGCATAACAACATACCCAACACTCTAGTCATAGGTGACTCTATAGTCAGGCACACGGATGTTCCACTCACCAGGCTAAACAAGGAGAAAGTCACTGTCAGCTGTCTGTTGGGTGCCAGGATCTGCCACATAACGCACGCACTCAGGTCACTCCACAAGTACAAATATGAATCTGTCATTGTCCATGTTGGTGTGAATGGAATATATGGCTTCTTTATATAAAAGTTTATCCTTAAAATAAGTGTCAGTCAATTCACAATTATTACCATACACATTTTCTAAAATGGTGCCTTCTAAACCCACAGATGAACCCTGATGTGCTTGATGAAAATGAACTGCCACGGAACTAGTTTCTTTAAAGTTTTCTATATCTCTTATATGCTCAAGAAGTCTTACTTTCAACACTCTCTGAGAATTACCAATATAAAATTTGTTACATAGACATTTAAGGGCATAGATTATACCAGTCATATCACATTTGAAAAAACTTTTCACTGCAAATCTACATCCATCAATATTCCCAAAAACTATTCACAATATATTTACAAGCCTTACATCTATTGCATGCATAGGTGCCAAAGTTAAATCTCAAATTATATACATTAACATTAGGCATAATAAATTTACCTTTCACTAGAAAGTTTTTTAAACTTTTCTCCACCCTAAATGAGAATTTAAGTTTCTCAGTTAACCATAACTGAGAATCTCCATTACATTGCATGTACTGCCAATAGTATTTCACCAAACCTGTTAGAATGTCACTAAAGCAACTATAAGTAGATACAAAATAAATCTCAGTCTGACTTCCATCATATGTATTACCAACTTTTTTCACCTGGGATAATTATCTCTCTCCCTCTTTTTTATTTTGGTAACTGCTCTGTCAATAATTGAGCTACTATAGCCCCTAGATTCAAACATTAAGCTTGTTCTCAGCATCTCCTCCTGAAGTTCTAAAGGGTCATTACATAACCTACTAATCCACACCATTTCTCCATAGGGGAGGGTATCAATAGTATGTGGAGGGTGACAACTGGAAGCTTTTAGATATTGGTTAACTCCATCAGATTTTCTATGTACTTTAGTATGTAACCCTCTAGGCCCAGAAATATCCAATTCAGCATCCAGAAAGGACACTTTTTTGCCCCTCTGTATGCCATCAAAAGACAGATTGAATCTATTGGACTGTATATGCTCAATAAATTCATCCACATTGTCTTCTCCCCCATCACACAGAAAAATTAGATCATCAATAAAATGAGCATAGAATTTAACATGCTGTATATAAAATTATGATCTGTATATACACTCCAGTTCAAATAACCCCATACTTAGGTTGGCATATGCAGGGACAAATGCCACCCCCATGGCAGTGCCTTGTTTCTGTTAATAAATTTCCCCATTAAATTAAAAAAAAATGTTTTCTAAGCAGAAAGTTAACAATTCCAAAATATACTCTGTGGCAGGAGATTCACCCATAAAAAACCTAACAGCTTCAATACCAGAAGTATGAGCAATATTTGTATATAAAGTTTGCGCATCCATAGTGACAAAGTGCATGTTCCTATTAATTTCCATATTATTAATTGTCTTCAGAAAAATCAAAGACATCTTTAATATATGCAGGTAGCAACATCACCTTATGTAGTAACAGCTGGTGTAACAAACATCCAATATTATGAGCAAAGTATTTAGTCCCCCATACGATGAGGCATCCAGGTGGGTTCAACAGACTTTTGTTTATTTTGGGCAAACAATAAAAACATGCAATGTCAGCACCATCCACACCAAATTTCTTTTTAGCATCATCAGAGGAAATATACCCCAGTCTTACACCCTTTTCAATCAGGTCCAAATAGTCACTAATAGCTGACCTGTACACAGAAAAAGGGACCTTCAGATAAACATTGTCATCGTTTAGGTATCTATAGCAAATATACAAATATTGGGTTACATCCATAATAACAGGTTTGTTGCCCTTATCAGAGGGCTTAAAAATAAGATTCTTGTTATTGCTGAGAGCTACCAGAGCAGACCATTCAGCTTTTGTTAAATTATATATGATTTCATTAACATTCCCCAGGAACTCATACATTTCCTATTCCACTGAAAAATTTAACATCTTGTACAATTGTAACACCTTCTCATTATTAAAAGTAGGAACAAACTTGCTTTTTGCAGAAATCATGCAACTATCAAATACATAATAAGCATAGTGTTTCATCTGATACACAAGAATAAAAACTATCCTTATCTGAATCAGAATCAATATCATCTGAATCATAATCTAAAGAAGCCATCTTACCATTAAACAATACTTTAAGCTGCAGTTGCCTAATACATCTAAAAATGTCACACTTTAACTCACGAATATGTGGCATAACAGTAGGAATGAATTTAAGTCCACATTCTAAAATGGCCTTTTCACAGTCATCAAGAACATAACCAGACAAATTAACAATATATGAATGACAGTTACCATTTACCCCTTTTATGTTGTGGGAACTGGTGGGATTGTTGTTGCCAATGTCCATTATATTGTCCCTCTATCTGGTGTTCCTTGCTCTGTGGTCCCCTATATCAAGTACTTGTGCTGTTCCGAAAGTTCTGTTGATGCTGAGCCCCATTTTGGGGTTCATTAAGTGGCGAAAATTCATTTTTATTCACAGCATGCATCTCCTCTTCTCCAGAGGAAATAAAACTAGTGGAAGCATGTGCAGAGGAAAACAAAGACTGTTCTCCATCATTACTCCCCTGCTTAAATGAAACTCGCCTTAAAACTTCCTTCCGGTAAGTCCTGGACAGGAAGGGCATACCATTATCATAGTCACGGGTGTCACAAGTCAGTTTAAGCAGTTTTCTATCCAAAATTTCCTTCTCATAATTGTGTAATTTGACATTAACTTCTTTTAAGATTTTATCAAAAAATTCTTTGTTCATTTTAGAAACCAGATCATTACATGTGGAGTTAATTTCTGTTTGTAGTTTTTGTTCTTTCACCCTATCACATTTAATCAATATAGCAACCCATTCTAAGGTGCACTTGTGTGCTGCGCACACCCACCTTTTATGAAAAGCAACATATATTTCATCGTTCATATCAAAAGGGGTTGCAGGATCCTTATATGCCCTTAAACCATGGGGGGTGATATCAAGCTCCACATATTTATTTAAACTATGTAAGTTAAGGAACATAGGAGTTTCCTTAAAGAACAATTTCTCTAAGGAATCACACAATACCTTAGTTTCAGGATTCAAAGATGCATCAAATCTTCTGCCCACATTAGAGAAGGGGTTTGGAAGACGATGGTTGTGAACAGATTCCCACTTGTGCCACATACTAGATACCTTTTCAGGCCTACCACCAGATCCAGTAACAGCCTCTGAAGTTTGAACACAGCCATTCACTTGCCTCAAATAACTGTCCATAGGACGTTGCTGCAAATCTGGTTGCTTTCCATGAAAAACCCTAGGAATATATCCACATTAGGGTCACTGGCCATGCCAAAATGATACACAACTAAAACAAAATAAAATAAAGTAAAGAAACAACCAAAAGACCAGTAGTCCAGTAGAATCCAAAAGTATTTTATTCACTCTCTTCACTCTCTGACGTCTCGGCTGGAATGCCTTCAAAGGAGAAAACACACCCAAAAAAACACTCCATATAAATAGCACAATCAATTATTCAACAAAAATTAAATTAAAGAAAATTACAAGCATAATTAAAGAAGAACTCCCCAATTAAGTTCAGAATTCATACCATTAGGTATAAGAGTATCAAATTTAAGAATATAGATGGCTTCTTTATATAAAAGTTTATCCTTAAAATAAGTGTCAGTAAATTCACAATTATTACCATCCACTTTTTCTAAAATGGTTCCTTGTAAACCCATAGATGAACCCTGATGTGCTTGATGAAAATGGACTGCCACATAACTAGTTTCTTTAAAGTTTTCTATAACTCTTATATGCTCAAGAAGTCTTAACTTCGAACGCTCTCTCAGACTGACCAATATAAAATTTGTTACATGGACATTTAAGGGCATAGATTATACCAGTGGTATCACATTTGAAAAAAACTTTTCACTGGAAATCTACGTCCGCCAATATTCCCAAAACTATTCACAATATATTTACAAGCCTTACATCTATTACATACACAGGTGCCAAAGTTAAATCTCAAATTATATACATCAACATTAGGCATAATAAATTTGCCTTTCACTAGAAAGTTTTTTAAACTTTTTCCCCACCCTAAATGAGAACTTAAATTTCTCAGTTAACCATAACTGAGAATCTCCATTACATTGCATGTACTGCCAACAGTATTTCACCAAACCTGTTAGAATGTCACTAAAACAACTATAAGTAGATACAAAATAAATCTCAGTCTGATAAGCAGTATAACCTCCACAGTATGTTTTGAATTTGCCCCAGGGTTTCCTCTTAGTGGGTGATGCCAGGTATACCTTCCACTGATGGTTAAAAGGGGTGCTGTCAGCACCTGGAAAAGTAGTACCTGTACTCTATCCTCCTGGATCGCAGATTCCTCAACTTGTCACAAAGTATGAATCCAGTATCTTCACAAAGCAATCTAATTTCTGCCACTTATATTATCATTCTTATCCTTTTATTTAATATCTGTCTGTTGCTTTACGAGATGATGTGGAAAGAAAACAACCCATAAACGTGGAGTACCATCCTATTACTCAGTTTTCACTTTACGACACAGACTGGTAGAGTAGCTGCAAAGCTTCCATCTTAGCATCTGTTTGCTACTCAGTCTTTTAATATCCACTACTCTCTCTTATGAACATGACCCCACTACACTTAAATGCCTCCACTGGGAGTGAGTGCTCCCATCTCACCTGCAGACATGGATTTATGTATTTTTCTAGCTTAAAAGATTTTCATATCTACGCTTAAATCCAAGAATGATTTGGTAGTTCATATTTGTTTTTCAATGTCAGCAAACTATGGAACAGACTTCCACTTGCACCTTGGTAAATTTTTTCAGTGCATATACTCATATCGAAAAACTATATCCACACTAAATAGTAAGTCATTGCACCTTGGTAAATTTCTTCTATGCATACACTCATATGGAAAAATTATATCTACACTAAATATTGTCATTGAGGAGTTACATGAACATGTGTTGCTTGCACAAACCCATTATAATTTGAAATTTCAGCTTATTCCTGTAATAGTGTTGATACCTGTTACATGCTGTTTGTTGTCCTTTCTGATGCTCAGTATATGTTTCACCCATTTTCTTGTAATGTACTTATCTCACCTTGTGTGTTAACAATTATTAATTTGACTCTTGGCCTCTATATGTCATCCTTCTACAGCTGATTTCTATCTATTCTAGTGCAAGTACTTTTATTTTGCTTGTACATTTAGTAATGCATGCTTATTAACTGACAAATCACTCTAGTTACTGCATATTATGCTTAAGTCTCTTTACTAATTCATCCTGGAACCTTTTCTCCCTGAAACTTTACAGAAAATAGGCACTCTTCCCGCACATCACATATAAACTAAAAAAAAAAAATAAACCTCACATATGAGATTTCTTGGCTACAGTAGGAATCATCTGGAGTCTCTTATTGCTTTTGCATTCCTCCCACTACGTTTCCTGACACAGTGAACTACCTTCCCACAGCCTCATCCATTTACATTTTTAGACTAGGATTTATAGATGTTTATCACAGTGTACTGTACAAATCAGCAGAGAGCGACCACATGTGATACAAAGAAGTGATAGCATGACTGTTCATATGTCCAAAATAACACGGTATATAGTGCATGCTAATAAGTGCATAATGACATGAAAATAAGGAACCCCATATAAATAAGCCAAATGGATTATGCAGATGAAAGAACTCAAAACATTGGACTGTTCAGAAATGTATCAAATGGGTACACTGCACAGTAATACGTACCCACTTGGAATGATGTGATTCATGGTGTACAGCCTGGAGTGATGCTAGAAGTAGCAGGGACAGTAACATAGTAGCATTTGTTGGGAGCCGCTTTTGGGGCTACTGCCCACAATACTGTAAATTGGCACTCTTCTTACAACCAGAGGAGAAATAGTCAGTGCCCGACATATCACCATATCACAGATCTATGCACTGAGAGCCATTTCCAAGTGGAGAGGGATACTGTAAGGGATCTAGTCAAACTGTGTCAACACAAGCAGATTCAAAGGGAATACATGGTGTATAGGTCTATTCCTGTGGATGCAAAGGAATGTTTAGCCTTTGTCATTATAGCTGCAGGTAACTTACACAGACCTACAGAGGACATGATGGGGATATCATAGTGGTCAGCCTCAGACATCTTAAACTTGTGCCACAATATGCTCAGCAGATCAAGTTCTGCAAGACAGCAGAGAAGAGGACTAACACTATGCAGGCTGTTTATGATACAACCTGCTTTCCTCAGGTCCTGGTATCTATAGACTACACACATGTTGCTAGGAAGTTCCTAGGTGATGCAGAGGTCCTGCAATACATTAACAGCAAGGGCATCCACCATGTAAACTGCCAGATGGTCTGTCATGCCCAGAACATTATTTATAACCTGTTCACTCACTACCTGGGCAGCTGGTATGACTCGCACATTTGGCACACACCCAACCTATGCTAAAGAGTCCATTGAATGGACTTTCCAAGGTCATCTGTTTGGTAGGTACACATGCATGCCAGATAGCTAGGTCTATACACACAATTCTCATGCAAGTAAGGAAGAGGCCACTTATAATATGCTTGTAGGTTCACAGGTACATACTAGGTTATTGACCCTTGAGGAGTTTCAGAAGCCTTACCCTGCATTCACAAGAAGTTTTTAGTCCTTATATTTTAAGTATGAATAATGCAAAGATAAACATGACATTTACATGTTGACCCTATCCAGGAAAGACAAGGGTGCTAAACCAGGAGGGAATTTGCAGTTATTCATCCATTCACATGGAATACATTTAAACAGTGTAAGTGAGTAGTGAATAAGTGAATAGTGAATAGTGTAAGTAGTGTACTTTGTTTTATATGGAGAGGAAGATGATTCCAAAGAAGTGGTATTCACTGTGATATATATCTATGCCTCCAATATGTTGTAGTTATGCTGCAATAGAGATTTAGATATCTTGAGTGGGTGTTTATGGCCATATTGGACTTGCAAATGTGAAGTAGATATGAGAGAATAGGGTCTGTTTAGAGTCTGCATGCAAGACAGAGATTTCCTCTCAGTAGCTTGCATGATGCAGAGAGGAGGGACAAAGCTTTCAGATGGGCTGCATAGTTTTTATGATTTAATCCCTTAATTTTCTTAGTAAGAAAACATTGTGAGTGTTTAAGTTCTGTCAAATGTTTGGATGGGTACATATTGTGGGGGTCATTATAGGTTCAAAGGTTCATAGCTAGGTACTAGGCTATCTTCCCGAGGGCATTTATACGCCTAGCCAGAGTGTGTTGGCTTTCGCCGCCCCACTGATTAATTAACTGATCCTCTGTCAAGCAGAGCCAATGAAGTGATCCCAGGGGTGTATTTTCTGTTACCCATACACTCATCAAGGTTTTTCTTGAAGAGTGTTAGTGAGGGGCTCTGCCTAATGTAGTTTGGAATTTTGTTCCAAAGCATGGGGAGTCTGTCTCTGTGACAGAAATCTATCCCTCCAGCATATTCTATTTATTGTTGTGACGAGGTTTAGCTCACTAGAGTGCGTGGCTCACAGTGAATTGGATTTCTTTGGGTGGAGCATGTCCATCAATTCTGAGTTGGACATGGCTTTATAAGTCAGGCAGAGATCACTTTTGAGTAAGCGATATGCCACTGAGTACAGCCAGAGTTTTTTCAGTCGGGCTGCATTTGACATATGTTTGAGGCCAGTAATCCTCTTGGTGAGGTACTTTTGTGGTCTCTCCAGCTGTTGGAAGTGTCTTGCGAGGTACATCCCAAATGGGGCATTGTACTCTATGATGGGTCTGATGAGTGACGAGTAGAGGGGCACTATAACCTCTTTATTTCTAGATGTGAACCCTTTAGTAATTAGATGGGCCACATAGCAGGATTTCCTAACTACTTTGGCAATATGATTGTCAAAGGAGAGATTACTATCTACCTGGGTCCCCAGATCTCTTATTACCTCTTCTGTATTAAGGGGGCTACCACCTATGTGGTAATTCGTGGGTGTTTTGTTTTTCTCAAATGGGATGACTATGCATTTTTTGGCATTTAGCTTGAGGCCATGACTTTGACACCAGGTGTCTGTCTCAGTAAGGCCCTTTTGGAGGATGTCCATGTCAGCCGGAGAGTCAATTATGGCTCCTAGTTTGCTGTCATTAACAAACTTGGTCAGCCATAGGCCTCTTGTGTTTGCCTGTACTTCTGAGAAGTATATGCCGAAAAGTAGGGGTCCCAGGACTGAGCCTTGTGGGACACCACTTGTGACTGGTTTATAGTCGGACCTGGAGCCCGGTATTCTTACTGTGTGAGTTCTGTCTGTAAGCCAGTTGGCAACCCATCTCATAACATAGGGGTTTATGTTCAGGCTGTTGAGTATTTCTGTAATACCTGAGTGGGGAATGGTGTCAAAAGCCTTGGCGAGGTCAAGGTAGGCTGTGTGAACAACCTTTCCCTCATCTATGGCCTTGGTGACTGTCTCGAAGAAGTCAATCAGGTTTAGTAGGCATGATCTACCCTTAACAAAGCCGAACTGGGTCGGGTCAAGTGTTTGTAGGTTCCCAATGTCTTTGTTAATGAGTTCCATGATGATGCGCTCCATAGCCTTGCAGACCAGGCTAGTCAGGCTTATGGGGTGATAGTTACCAGGGTCAGTTGTGGCCCCTCCTTTGTGGAGTGGAATAACCATTGCTGTGCACCATTCTATGGGCACATAGCCTGTGGTGAGGCTGAGGTTGAACAGCGTGTTTAGGTGAGGGGTTAGTTCATTTTGTAGTTCGTGCAAGATGCAGCCTGGGACACCATCTGGCCCCAGTGATGCTATGTTTTTGGCTTTTGAAAGGGCTATTTTCACCTATGCGCCTGTGATTTCCGGGACACTACACTTTTCCTGTATTGTTGTGGGCCCTTTTGGGGTTGAGAGGGGGGTGAAGTTTACACTGAATCTATCTGCCAGGATGTTGGCAATATCAGTAGGTTCAGTATATTTTGTGCTATTTTGCACTAGTTCAGTGCATATCTGTGAGTTGCCACTTAGATTCTTAACATAGCTAAAGAAGGCTTTGTGGTTAACTTTTGAATCCTTGACTGTTTTTCTTTCGAAGTTGGCCTTGGATGATTTTATGAGGGACCTTAGTTTCTTACTGATACTGATCAGGGATGTGTTTCCTCTTGGGATTTGCTTTTTTTCTGAACTAGTTTCCTCCTTCTATTGTATAGCCTGTTTATGGCAGGGGTCCACCAAACTGGTTTCCTTTTCTTAGAGGAGTGAGTCTTGGTTTTGCTAGGGATGGCACAATCCATGCATCCTTGTAGGTGCTCATAGAGTGCATTTGTAAAGGTTTCTGCATCTTGGTCAGCATTATCCTTTAGACTGGGGGCTGTGAAACTTACCGACTCTGTCTTAAGTAAGGTGAAGTTTGCTTTAGAAAAGTTTTTTACTGTGGTTTCCTTAGTTGCGGGTGGTGGTGGGGTGTGGACATCCAGAGTGATTAGTTTACGGTCTGATCTAACCAGTGACGGGGTGACGTCCGGTGTGGAACACCTGTCGCCCATGTTTGTGATGACCAGGTCCAATATGTTTTCATCTCTGGTAGGGGAGTTTACCAGCTGATCCAGGGCATTTGAGTTGATGAATTCCAGGAACCGCTGGGCCTGGGAGTTTGTAGTTGAGTAGTTTTCCCAGTTAAGGGTAGGCTAATTGATATCGCCCAATATCAGGGTGTCCGGTAGGACTTTCATATTTTCCAATGTCTCCAGAAAGGTGGAGTGGTGGTCCTGGGTCATGAAGCATGATCTGTAGCAGGCCACAATTTGCATTGCAGATTTGCCCGATGTTAGTTGCACATGGATGATCTCAGAGGTATCATGCTGCGCCACTAACCTGGAGGTGTAGGTATCCTTGATGAATATGGATACACCCCCTCCTTTTGAGTTTCAGTCTGTGTTCTGTGGCCGAAACGTGTGGTACGAGTTGTAGCCTGGTAGTGCTGGGGTGCTCTCTGGAGTCTTGAAGGTTTCAGTTACTGCACAGATGTCGATGTTCTCCATACTGAGGAGTGCTTCGAGCATGTGCATTTTGAGATTTAAACCCCTGGCATTGAGTAGCATAACCCTCACTTTTTTGTTAATTGTGCTGTTTACAAAGGTGGGTTTGACTTTTGAGCCTTCACTATGGGGGCAGCAAGAGGCTTGGCTAGTAATCGAAAACCTAGGGGTGTCAGGTGCAAGCCATCTCTTGCGAAGCAATGTAACTTGTCGAGCATGTCATCCCAGGCTGAGAGACACTGGATCCTTTGAATGACATTAGAAGTTAAGCCAGTTGTTGAAATTTATCATTTTTTCTTTATATTGAGGTATCATTCTTGGTGAGGACAGGATGCTACTCGGGGTCAGAGTCATACCAGCCTGGGTTACATGATCAGAGAGCTCTTCCATGTCTCTTTTCATGTAGTCCAGGGAGGTACGTCTCAGGTCATTCACACCAACATGAACAATGACAGAGTCATATTTGTACTTGTTCTGGAGTGACCTGAGTGCTTGTGTTATGTGGCAGATTCCGGCTCCCAACAGGTAGCTAACAGTAACCTTCTGCTTGTCCAGCCTTGTGTGTGGGATGTCAGTGTGCCTAACTATAGAGTCACTTATTACTAGTGTGTTAGGTATGTTATTTTGCCTTAAAGGCTGTGATTGTGCGGCACAATGATTTTGTGTTTTATGTGTTGTCTGGTTTGTGACAGGAGGTGCAGGTTGTTTGAGTGTCTGCTTTGGAGGTCTCTGATGCTTTTGCATTTTTTTATTTAGAGCCTCCGAGTATGATTTTGTGTATTTATGTGTATTTTTTGCCAGTGCTGGTTTAGTAGGTCTATGTGTGGCTGGAGGTGTGGTGCAAGTGTTAACCTTCTCCTCTTGACTGTCTGTTCCAGTCTTGGGTGGAGACAGTTTAGCCTCCAGTTTGGCTGTATAATTGCACTACACTAAATAATCACCCTGATGAGTGCAGCAACATGTAAAAATGTTCCAGTTTTTACATTGATAAATCTACTAGAAACTTGAGAGCGAGAATAGCAGAAGGGGTGTCATGAGTAATTCTTTAGCACAACATTTGAAAGAAAATGGCAAGGACCATTATTTTACTTTTAGGGCTATGGAGATACTTTTTAAAAATATCAGGGGTGAGAACATAAATAAGGCTGGAAATGAAGGAGTATGAATGGATTTTGCATTTAAATGCTGGTCACCCAATTGGTATTAACAAAATGGTTTCTCTTAAACCAGTTTTAAAACAGAAGCAAATGTGTTTGAAATCACTGCTTCTTTAAAATATATGTTTGTATTTTTAAATATTTTTAATTTATTTTATTGGCTGTCTAATATCATGTGATTGAATACACTTCGTATATAATTGTGCTTTTAATTACATATGGTGCACTGATGAAGGATTGTATCCGAAAGTTTTATGTTTATGGTCTATTGTGTTGCATTAAAAATGCTTAACATTGCAGATTCTCATTTATTTTTTATTTATTCATATTATACCTTGTTCTGCTTCACCATGTTCTTCCACTGGTTGTATTATGCTGTGCACCAGACATCTCTTTATCCACACAGGTTAGAGGTGGGCAGAGCAAAGTCATTGCCACCTACAAAGGTGGGAGGCATAGAGTGACAGGTAAATGCAATGGTACTTTGCATGCCAATATCATGAGTTTCTGATTACACATACACCATGACATCTGCCTCACTGCCACTGAAATCCATCACAGGTTTTGGTGCTGTTACTAGATACTTTACCAGGTAGGACTCTTTCCTTAACACTGGGAAGCTCCACATCTACAGATAAATTATGAAAATTCTTCTATTTTCAGGTTGTATTGTTTAAGCAGAGTTTCATAAAATAGCACCACTTTATTTCATAGTAAAAAGAGTCCATTAGTATGGCATTTATGTTAATGAAGTCATTTAGCACCACTGCATTTGAATAACTACCAGTGCAAAATTGTCTGTCCATACATGTCAGCACCAAGTATACACACCATGGTGAACATGAAGCATGTATCCTTTATGCTGATATTTATAGCATGTGTATGCCTGTATCACTATGATGCAGCACTATGATAATTTTTTGCACTACAGTGTTGTGGCACCATCATATTGTGATACTGCAGCATAGCACTATATTGCATGATGAATGATTAACAAATGTGTGGCTACTTCAACTGTTGTGGAATTCAGGCCTCCTGACTGGTGTGCCAGGGAGAGGAGGGTTCTTTGTTACTCTTGCACTGGCAATTCAGGGAGCACCTGCTGGGCCATTAGGATGACCCAATGCATAAAGCAGATGGCTGTTAAAAATCTGGCTGGAATGGTGATGGATTCTACTGGTATGACCCATCCTGTAGGCGATGCTGACATAGTTGCAGTGACATAGTTACCACCACAATCTGCTCTAATAGGGTGAAGCAGAGGTGCAGGAGAAAGGGACTGAAAAGTGCACAATGTATCATTGTCTTTTATTATCTGAAATGTGGTTCAGGTATACTATGTTTTCCAGCAGCAAAGAAGCATGGATGGATGCAATCGAAAGCTGGAGTACCTCTTCCAGCAGTGAGAAGTGCATGACATCCTTGGCAGTCCACTGTATAACTGCAGCTATGTTGGTAGCATATTTATTTAAAATGTTCTCATTGTGCCACCCTTTTGAAGGACTGGTTACAGAGGAGGAGGAGAAGGTGATGCTATAATCACCTCAGCCTATGCCAGACACTATTGGGAGTGCAAGACAGTGACTACCAGGTCTTTATCTCAGCATGACGATGTTGGTTCTCTTGCTGGAGGTGATCTGGAAGTCTTACTGGTGCTCTCTTTGTGTCTGCTGCTCTGGAGAGAATGAAAGCTCCTCTCCTAAAAGTAAACCTGAGGAACCTCAGGTGGTCTCCTAGCATCAGCTGTGAAGGTTTTGGTTTTGAAGTGCACTAGAAGCTGGAGGCCTGCCTTGTCTCTGCAATATGGGACACCTTCTGCCTTGACTGGTGGAGTAGCATGACTGGTAGTTGCCAACCATCAGGCAGCCTGGGGATCAACCACCCCATAACATCAGCCACCAAGGTGAATAATGGCAGGGATTGCTGTCCAATGAATAGCAGCATACAGTCATGCCACGACCCTACCTCACCCCATCCCCATCCTCATGTCTCCTCTGCCTTATACACCATTTCTCATTCCCTTTTCATTGACCAACCCCTCCATCACCATAAGTCTACCTTCTGTATGTGCACGTTCACTGTCCTCTCACATGTGGATACTATGCTGTCCATGTCTATGTTCTGTGTTTGTTTGTCTGTCAGTCTGTCTGTCTGCCCCTCTGCTACCTGGCCATCAGACCTCTACACCATCGCAGCCCCAACTCTCACAACCTTCACCACGTATCCTTCTTTTGTGAAACTTCCAATGCCCCCCCCCCCAAAAAAAGAAAAACTTAGTTTCCCTTCACCTTTCATAACTATTGGATGCTCTTGTGTGTTTCCCTCTGATTGTTGTTCTCCCATTTCCTACATTCTTGCCTACTTCATTTTCATCATTTATATAATGAACGGGGTTGCCACTTTGATGAGCACACTCAGCTTGATGCATCTGATGGGCACTGCACTGCCCTTCCTGTGCCAGACAGGTGTAATATGAAGCTATGTGGCAATCTCAGAGGTCAGCACCGATTTCATGGCTTCACTTCCCTGCCTTGCCTGTGATATTCATCATGTCAGTCATACATGCTATTACAGCAATTCTCCTACCATAAATAGGGCTATATATCCCATTATCATTACTAACAATAATTATGAGGTCCACTGCTCAAACCCATACACATATATATACACACACACACACACACACACACACACACACACACACACACACACACACACACACACACACACACACACACACACACACACACACACACACACACACACACACACACACACACACACACACACACACATACACCCCAAACGCACACACCCACCACCCCCCCACACACACACACACACCGACACGCATACACCCACCAACCCCCACACACACACACACACACACACACACACACACACACACACACACACACACACACACACACACACACACACACTCACCCCCCCACACACACACACACACATGCACATATATATATATATATATATATATATATATATATATATATATATATATATATATATATATATATATATATATATATATCTGGATCTAACCACATTTCAGTGAAAAGAAAAAAAAACATACAACTGATTGAACAAACATTTCATCAAAAAAAATCACTATCACTGAAATACTTTTCATAGAAAATTTCGTATACACTAAATATATCTACAAAAGCTTGTTTCTGCAGGGAGGCAAGCACACCTGCCCCCCATTTGGGAGCCTTGCCCCTGCATCTATCTTACTCATGCCAATACTACAGTCATACAACCACAGAGAAAACAGAAAACTAACTCACTTTTGGTATACCAACACAAAGTTCTAGAGAAGAAGGTGAAACACTATGGTGAACATTAGTGAGATAAAAATCCTGATCAGCATTTTTGTATTGCAATTCCTATGACCCAAAAGCATAGCAGTATTAATTTTCTATATTGTTACACAGTCTTCTATCAAATGTGATTCAATGATTTGTGCTTTTGATGAAATGTGTTTTCAATCACTTGCATCAGTGTTTGTTTCTTTTTGACAAAATGTGATTAGATTAATGGAATATTCCCATTCTATGTATACAGATGTATATAGTATCTTCCACATTATCACTTGCTCAGAACTTGACTGCTCAGTCACAGCTGCTCAAGTTTGGGAGAAGTGAGAACACCCGTGTGCTATATTTGGAAGTGTCTACCTTCACTCTGTTGTGTGACTGTGGAATTGGTATAGATAAGTCGGAAGGTGAAACTAGTTTCATCTGGCAGGTGCAGGAGAGCTTGTCCAATTGCAAAGTGCATTTATTTTGAGCCATTCAATTATTTTATATGTAACTGTCAACTTCTGAAGTCATGGAGTCCTATTCTGAGTGATCACTTTTCAATCATTCCAAGTAGAAGAATATATATGCACCATTTAATCAAAGGTATCTGGCTGACCCATACAAATGGTGAAAAAAAATGACTGAAAGTACATTTGACTTAAAAACCATTTAGTTAAAAAATTCTACGCAACATATGCAACATAAAAAGCTTCTGTGCAGGAGGCAAGGTCCACTGCACCCTCCATATAGGGGCAAATTTGTCCTCTACACCCCCCGTTAGTTATATATTCTGACTCTATGATCACATATCAGTGGAGAAGAGGAAAAACACCACATATAGTGAGTTTGTGCTGGTGCATAAACACAAACATCTGCAAATCGGGGAGTACAACATGACAGTGCACAGAGCCAATCCCCACAAAATCTTTCAAATTATGTCCTATAATCTAAAATGACATCAAAAATACCAGCTACATCTTCTCATTGAAATGTCTTTTCAGTCAAATATACTTTCAGTCATTTTTTTCAACTATTTGTGTTTCAGTCAAAGCTGTCTTCAAAGAAATGATACACAATCATATATATGTATATATATATATATATATATATATATATATATATCTACACACACACACAAACACACACAGACACACACATATATATATATATATATATATATATATATATATATATATATATATATATGTATCTATATTTAGGTTTACTATGACTTATCCGAATAGCAGTCAGTCGAATGGACGATGTTTGAAATCACGTTGTACAAGGGCCAAGAAATTGAACCGACATAGGTCGACCAGGTTTAATCAAGTTGCGTGGTGCACTCAACCTTTTGGCAAGTGACATACAGAGACTGTGATGGGAGGGTGCACTTCATTGAGGAATAGGGAATTAGCTCATTTCCTGACTGTAGTGTGATCTTGGACTTGGTATATTTAATGTGCAGAGGGTGTGGGGAGCACAGCCCCCACATGGGGGGGTGCAGGGAGGCATAGCCCCCCCTGCAAAATAGTAGACAATGTACCATTGACTGTAGAGTTCAACGGTATGTTATTGTGCATAGCAGCAGGTGAGTGGTGTCACCTCCTGCTATGTTGAATACATCGGACCATGGAGGTCGATGTATTCATTTTCTCTTTGGTTTACTATTCGGAATTTTGAATTCAGCATTCTGGGTCGACATTTTAAATGGTCCACTGAAGCTGATTCAGAATTTCAATAGTAAACCCTGTACTTATATATATATATATATATATATATATATATATATATATATATATATATATGATTATAGGTTTACTATCAAAATCATGAAAGGCCTATTTCCGAATGTTCACATTACCAACACAAAACATTGGAAACTGTCAAGCTGACTGCTCTAAATGCTAAATTGTTCAGAAGGCAAGAATCAACGTTCTGCATTTTCTGTACCACTCCTCATCCAAAAAAAACCCCACTGCTAACAAAGCATACACAGTTATAGTGTTTTGCAGGGGGGCAAGCCACCCCACACTCCCCACACCCCCTGCTGATTATATAGTCTAAGTCCTAGATCACACTACAGTAAGGAAAATGGTAATTTTTCTGATCCTCATTGTAGTTGGGTCCAATTGCAAACAGTGATGCAAAAAACCACGAATGCAAGCTATGTGTCAATGTTTTAGAGGCAACGGGATTTCCACTCGCAATTTTAAACTTTTGCACCTTTACCCTCGACCTTAGGAACGTCGTTAAGGTAATTTTCAAACATTTGATAGTAAATTATATATATATATATATATATATATATATATATATATATATATATATATATAAGTCACAAACAAATTAATCCAGCACTCACAATATTCGCCATTTTCATAATATAAATACCCCACAAAATGGTATCCACAGCAATTAAAGAAAGAGTGAGGCTCAGATAATCCAAAATAGTGGCTTTTATTCCATAACGAACTCAGCAGGCTGTAATGTATGCTACAGGCCTGAAAGTCTGGCTGTAACAAACTCTGCAGCTCAGCAGGCTATAACAAACTCAGCAGACCTAGCAGTTTGGCTGTAACAAACTCTGCAATTATCCAAAATAGTGGTCTGGCAGTTACAAACTCTGCAATCCAAAGTGGTGGTCTGGCAGTAACAAACTCTGTAAACTGGTTTCACCCACTGGTGTCACCAATGCAAAAGATGGGTTAAAGCAAACACATGATTTAAATATACTAGCATTTATAGGTACATTGTACCAAAAAACATGACTTAATTCAATATGGATTTTAACCCACAAATAAATAACAAATAAAGAACAAATGAAAAGTAAATAATAAACAACAGTCACATTCACCAACATTCATTTAACCCAGGTTTGAACATAGCCCCTAGGTTAACTATTCCATTTTCTCTTTTTTATCAAGAATCTTATGCTTAGAAAAAAGTAACATCTGTGACCAAGTAACCAATTCTATCCCCACAAAAACAAAATGTGCAGAAGGATGTTCATCCTTATGTCTCTAAAGAGCACTCCTGGGACGTTGACACTGAATATCACTTAGATGAAGGGCAATCCATTGTTTGAAAGGTCTGGATGTTTGCCCCACATAGAATGCCCCACACTGGCAGATGGCCATCTATGCCACCCAGTCCATTCTGCAAGTGATCAAGTGCCTTATCTGATGTACATTTGAGGTATTGCTAGAAGTAAATGAGTGGCTTTAAAAATAACTTTACAGTGTACACAATATCCACAATATGTACATCACACTAGCATCCCATGTTTCACACCAGTATGGGGTCTGATGCCTTTTTGAACCAGAAGAGATGTTCCCTAGATTTTTACCCCTACGAAAACCAAAGAATTTAATCTTCAAGGCATTGATCAAAGAGTGGATCATTTTTAAGTACATGCCAATGCTTATTGATTGATTGTCACAAATCTTACAAGAATTACTGCCATATGTGATAGTCATTCTAAGAGACATGATTATCACTCTCACATCCCACTTGTGTGATGGACTGCAATAACTCACCTCTGTTCATGTGTTGTGTATAATATCTGGCCCATTTAACAATGGTATAATCATAGCCCCTAGAAGCAAATCTAGCTTCCATGTCATCAGGCTCTCATTTAAAATCATCCAAGCTACAACAAATTTTCCTGAGCCTGCAGAGTTGTGCCTTAGGTATATTCTTGACTGTATGGGCCGGATGACAACTGTGGGCTTCAAGTAATGAATTCTTAGTGAAGGGCTTTCTATATAAATTAGTGGCCACTGTGCCATCAATCAACTTGGTAATTTGAATATCAAGAAAATCAATATTAGACATTTCAATTTTACCTGAAAACTTAATATCAAACCTATTATTGTTCAAATATGCCACAGATAGCTGCCACATCTCGGTAGTTCCTTAACAAATGCACCAGCAATCATCTAAGTATCTATGTCACATGACTAAGTATCTTTTAAACAGATTAATATCATCATAAATTAATTGTGACTCCACATAGGCCATATATAAATCAGCATAGATGGGGGCAAAAGTAACCCCCACCGCTGTGCCCTTAGTTAAAGAACCTCATACAGAAACAATTGTTTGGCCAGGTGGATTAGTCAAAGTCTTGTGTATCTTAGGAAGAATATAAAAGGACTGTGATCTTGTGTCTTCTACTATAAGCACTTGTAATAAAGCAAAGGAAATGAAACCTTCCTTTTTCGCATGAAACAGAAAATAGTTGATGTCTTTTTTTAAATCAGCCATCAGCTCTATACTCAATTTACATATCGAGTATGATCAGCAAGTTGTCTATAAGCTTCTCTGTCATAATCACGAGTGCCACAAAACTTTAGCACCTCCCTTATTGGCAGAAACCACAACGGTATTATAATTCTTAGCTAATAGCTTAGCTTTTTGCTAAACCATCAAGTGCCAATCTTTCATCCCTGGTAAGGTTGCGACCAAAATTCTTAAAAATCACATTTCTGTTGGCATACAAATCATGTATAACCTGTTCAAACACCTTAACAGCTGGATGGTAGGAAGGCTGAAAAGAAGATTTTTTCAATTTAAATGAGGTATCAGTGCTGCTTTCACTGTGGCTGTAATAATATTTTAAACTTAATAAACGACATTTTTTTAACATCAAATACTATATCATATTCAGAAACAAAAAAGAAAGGAATAAAACCAAGTCCTTTATTAAGTACATTGATTTCAGAATCAGTTAAGTTCAGTGGATAAAGACTCACAACAAAATTACTAGTAGAGTCAGCATTCACATCCCAGCTAATGTTCTGAATCTCCCTTCAATGTTTGTTTTTATGCTTGCGTCCACCTCTTCTAAAGGGACACTGACCTGTGTTTTTTTATTATTAGGGGAATTGACTTCACCATTATCAAACAATTCAGATTCGGTATCTGTATTTGAACCGTAAGATATTTCAGAAGCGCTAGAGACCACATAAGCAGTTTTAGAGGCATTCTTAAGTATAAGCCTGCCTCTCTTTTGCTTGGCTCTCACATTTTTCGGGTCATCCTGAGCAAAATGAATTGCCCTTTTGACAGCCTTCCATGTATAAGGAATGTCCCCCTGATAGTCACCTTTGTCATTGTTGAACTTTTTTTATCTTCCATGCTTTTAATTCAGCTTCATAGTCACTAATGTCTTTTGAAATTTTAGCATAGTGATCTGAACATTCTTGGCTGCTAGAAAATTTTTGGTCCTTCTCGATATCAAGATCCAGTTTAGCATTGATCACTGTAAGTTGCTGCTCATAGTGACCAATAAGAAGCTCAATAAACATTTTAAATGTTGCTTGTTGTATGGCATGCCATTTGCCCATAAATGTAGCATCATCAAGACCAACTCCAGGCTCAATGTCCACAGCTGTCATCCAGCCCATACGGTCACAGATATACATAAGGAACAACTCCGCAGGCTCAGGAAAATTTGTAGTAGCTTGGATGGTTTTGAATGAGAAGCTGATGATATGGAAGCTAGATTTATTTCTAGGGGCTATAATTATACCCTTGTTAAACAGGCCAGATATGATGCACAGGGTCTACTTCACTTCACCTAAAACTCATTTGACTGACATTCATTTCAGAGACACCAAATTACCTAAAGTTCACATCATCTAAAACCTATTTCACCGACACTCGTTTCACTGACATTTAATAGTGGCAGTGTGTAGAGTACTGTAAGGCAAGTAAAAGGTATATGTCATTTTCCCCACTGTAGTGCATTCCTGGAGTTAGTATATATATAGTTAGGGGTGGTGTGGGGGGCACAGCCCCCACCTAGTTTGGCTTTATATTGCCCGGTTTGGTTTTATATTGTACGGTTTCTGTTAACAGGGTAAGTTAGTAGTGTTTAAGTATTGGAAAGAGTTAGTCATAGATGTTGTAAGTGTGCACGTCTATGGTTTAATGTGTAGTAGTTTGAAATTCAGCATTACCACTTGACGGTGAAATGAGTGTCGGTGAAATGGGTTTTAGGTGAAGTGAACTTTAGGTGATTTGGTCTGTCTGAAATGAATGTCGGTCAAATGAGTTTTAGGTTAAGGGAAGTAGACCTGATGAACAACATATGAAAAGAGGTGAGTTATTACAGTCCATCACGCATGTGGGATGTGTATTGAATTAAGTCATGTTTTTTGGTACACTGTACTTTTAAATGCTAGTATATTTAAGCCATGTGTTTGCATTAACCCAGCTTTTGCACTAATGATGTTAGTGGGTGAAATTGGTTTGCAGAGTTTGTTACAGCCAGACCACCACTTTGGTTTGTAGAGTTTGTTACTGGCAGACCATTATTTTGGATTGTTGTGGAGTTTGTTACATCCAGACTGCTAAGCCTGATGAGTTTGTTATGGCCAGACTATTATTTTGGACTACTGCAAAGTTTGTTACAGCCAGATTATCAGGCCTACAGCATTTGTTACAGCCTGCTGCATTCATTATGGAATAAAAGCCACTATTTGGGATTATTTGAACCTCACTCATTCTTTATTTGCTGTGGATGCCATCTTCTAGGGTTCAGAAGTTCATAGGTTCATAGGAAGGTACTAGGCTATCTGCCCGAGGGCATTTATAAGACTAGCCAGAGTGTGTCGGCTTTCACCACCCCATTGATTAATTAACTGATTCTCTGTCAAGCAGAGCCAATGAAGTGATCCCAGGGGTGTATTTTCTGTTACCCATGCACTCCTCAAGGTTTCTCTTGAAGAGTGTTAGTGAGGGGCTCTGCCCTGATGTAGTTTGGAATTTTGTTCCAAAGCATGGGGAGTCTATGTGACAGGAATCTATCCCTCCAGCATGTTCTATTTATTGCTGTGAGGTTTAGCTCACTAGAGCGCGTGGCTCACAGTGACTTGGATTTCTTTAGGTGGAGCATGTCCATCAATTCTGAGTTGGACATTGCTTTGTAAGTCAGGCAGAGATCACCTCTGAGTAAGCAATATGCCACTGAGTACAGCTAGAGTTTTTTCAGTCGGGATGCATAGGACATATGTTTGAGGCCAGTAATCCTCTTGGTGAGGTACTTTTGTGGTCTTTTCAGCTATTGGAAGTGTCCTGTGAGGTACATCCCAAATGGGGCATTGTACTCTATGATGGGTCTGATGAGTGATGAGTAGAGGGGCACTATAACCTATTTATTTCTAGATGCAAACTCTTTAATAATTAGATGGGCCACATAGAAGGATTTCCTAACTACTCTGGCTGCTTTTTGGGTCTTCTGGTTACGTTCGCAAGTTTGTCTACTTTGGCAATATGATTGTCAAAGGAGAGATTACTATCTACCTGGGTCCCCAGATCTCTTATTACCTCTTCTGTATTAAGGGGGCTGCCACCTATGTGGTAATTCGTGGGGTTTTTGTTTTTTCCCAAATGGGATGACTATGCATTTTTTGGCATTTAGCTTGAGGCCATGACTTTGACACCAGGTGTCCATCTCAGTAAGGCCCTTTTGGAGGATGTCCGTGTCAGCCAGAGAATCAATTATGGCTCCCAGTTTGCAGTCATCGATGAACTTGGTTAGCCATAGTCCTCCTGTGTTTGCCTGTAGTTCTCAGAAGTATATGCCGAACAGTAGGGGTCCCAGGACCGAGCCTTGCCGGACACCACTTGTGACTGGTTTATAGTCGGACCTGGAGCCTGCTATTCTTACCGTATGAGTTCTGTCTGTAAGCCAGTTGGCAACCCATCTCTTGACGTAGGGGTTTATGTTCAGGCTGGTGAGTTTTTCTGTAATACCCGAGTGGGGAATGGTGTTTAAAGCCTTGGTAAGGTCAAAGTAGGCTGTGTGAACCACCTTTCCCTCATCTATGGCCTGGGTGACTGTCTTAAAGAAGTCAACCAGGTTTAGTAGGCATGATCTGCCCTTAACAAAGCCAGACTGGGTCAGGTCAAGTGTTTGGAGGCTCCCAATGTCTTTGTTAATGAGTGCCATGATGATGCGCTTCATAGCCTTGCAGACCAGGCTAGTCAGGCTTATGGGGCGATAGCTACCAGGGTCAGTTGTGGCCCCTCCTTTGTGGAGAGGAATAACCATTGCTGTATGCGATTCTATGGGCACGCAGCCTGTGGAGAGGCTGAGGTTTATGTGGGGGGTTACTTTGTTCAGTAGTTCGTGCAAGAAGCAGCCTGGGACACCATCTGGTCCCATTGACACTGTGTTTTTGGCTTTTGAAAAGGCTGTTTTCACCTGTGCATCTGTGATTTTTGGGACACTACACTTTTCCAGTATTGTTGTGGACCCTTTTGGAGGTGAGAGGGGGGTGAAGTTTTGCACTGACTCTATCTGCCAGGATGTTGGCAATATCAGTAGGTTCAGTATATTTTGAGCTATTTTGCACTAGTTCAGTGCATATCTGCGAGTTGCCACTTAGATTCTTAACATAGCTAAAGAAGGCTTTGTGGTTATCTTTTGAATCCTTGGCTATTTTTCTTTCGACATTAGCCTTGGATGATTTCATGAGGGACCTTCGTTTTTTACTGATACTGATCAGGGATGTCTTTCCTTCTTGGTATTTGCTTTTTTCCTGAACTAGTTTCCTCCTTCTATTGTATAGCCTGTTTATGGCAGGGGTCCACCAAACTGGTTTCCTTCTCTTTGTGGAGTGAGTCTTGGTTTTGCTAGGGATGGCACGATCCATGCATCCTTGTAGGTGCTCATAGAGTCTATTTGTAAAGGTTTCTGCATCTTGAGCAGCATTATCCTTTAGCGTGGGGGCTGTGAAACTTACCACCTCTGTCTTAAGTAAGGTGAAGTTTGCTTTAGAAAAGTTTTTTACTGTGGTTTCCTTAGTTGGAGGTGGTGGTGGGGTATGGACATCCAGAGTGATTAGCTTATGGTCTGATCTAACCAGTGACGGGTTGACTTCCGGTGTGGAACACCTGTCGCCCATGTTGATGATGACCAGGTCCAATACATTTTCACCTCTGGTAGGGGTGTTTACCAGCTGATCCATGGCATTTGAGTTGATGAATTCCAGGAACCGCTGGGCCTGGGAGTTTGTACTCGAGTAGTTTTCCCAGTGAATGGTAGGGTAATTGAACTTGCCCAATATCAGGGTTTTCGGTAGGATCTTCATGTTTTCCAGTGTCTCCAGGAAGGTGGACTGGTGGTCCTGGGTCATGGAGGGTGATCTGTAGCAGGCCACAATTTGCATTTCAGATTTGCCCAATGTTAGTTGCACATGGATGATCTCAGAGGTATCATGCTGCACTGCTAACCTGGAGGTGTAGGTATCCTTGATGAATATGGATACACCCCCTCCTTTTGTGTTTCAGTCCGTGTTCTGTGGCTGAAACGTGTGGTATGAGTTGTAGCCCAGTAGTGCTGGGGTGCTCTCTGGAGCCTTGAACCAGGTTTCAGTTACTGCACAGATGTCGACGTTCTCTATACTGAGGAGTGCTTTGAGCGCGTGCATTTTGAGATTTAAACTCTTGGTGTTGAGTAGCATAACCCTCAGTTTTTTGTTAATTGTGCTGTTTACGATGGTGGGTTTGACTTTGGAGCCTTGCCTAAAAAAGGCACTATGGGGGCAGCAAGAGCCTT
>NC_056728.1:482440940-482565940 GCF_019279795.1 Protopterus annectens
TCATGTTGCAAACAAGGCTTCTATAGATAAGCTAACAATGTTAAAACTATTAACAGGTGCACTATCACAGCACAGATTTTAATTAAGTTGCATATAAAAATATACAATGTATACAATGTAGCTACAAGAGAGCCAGGTATGAGGTAAAATGAATTAAAGGAATTTAAGAAAGGAGTTTCAGTTTTGAAGGTAAATCAGTTAAACAAAGAGAAGTGTTTTTTGCTTACTGCTAGTTTTTGAATGTAGGTAGTTTGGATGAAGTGGGTGTGAGTCCAGCTTGGGAGGTAAGTGCCATGTGATTGAGAAAAGAGAACAAAATTTAGTTTCCGCATGGTACTTGCATGAATGGGCGTTCCTTCGTTGAAGGTTGTGCGTCAGACCCGGCAAGCCAGTATGTAAAAATCTACTGCCAATCATTAGCGGGACAGAGTTCCACTGTGGCGACCCCTAACTGGGAAAAGCCGAAAGACACAACAACAACAACTTAGTATGGGCTGTGTGATTTATGTTTTGGCTTCGTTATCATAACACTAGCAAATGGCTTTTTTGTGAAAAAAGGTTTTTAGTTGGTTTGAAATTTCTTGCAGGTAGAGAGTGGTCAGAATGTTAATGGGAAGAAGTCCCATATACAGGGGCTAGAACTGAGAAGCTGTGGTCTGTGGTATGCAATCTTTTTCTAGGGGTAACTAGGGAATACATTTTATTTGATTGTGATCATTATGATTGTAGGTTGTAGCTGCTGTTTCTTTGGGTTAACCAGCTAACAAAACACTTTGCTTGGTAGGCTTTAAGGTTTAATAGTTTATATGTGAGTGAAGCTAAAAGCATTATAACTCTTTGTACTATTGATAATCATTCAACTTTTTTACGAATATTTCAGTGATGCTCATTCTTAGGAGGGCATATGATGACTCTTTAAATGCTGTAAGCTGTGGACTGCAGAACGTTTGGATGTTTTCTCTGAAGCATTTGCTAGGATTGTAAACCAAATTCAAGTTGTGCCACAATAACACCTTTATCAATAGCTTCTTTACTTTCAGATGAGACGAAACAGGAGATTAGAAATGTAAGTGATTTGATTTTGATTTGATTGTCTATATGTGGTGTTGGAAGTTAGGCTTTGATCCAGCCAAATTCCTAAATATTTGAAGGCTTCAAGGCTGCTATACTCTGTGGTTCCAAGTTTGTGCATGGTGGTGATTTTTTATGTCATGCCAAAGATCGTTTTTGTTGTTGTTGTATTTAATATGTTTGTTATTGCTAAGAGTAGATAGTTAGGACAAGTTCTCCAAATCTATTTTGATGGTGCATGAGGAATAGAGAGTTTTATAAGTAACCATGTCTTTAGTGAAAGGAATGATTTCGATCTTAAGAAGGTCTATTGGGAATTTATTGATAAGCAAGGAAAATAGTAGCGGGGATAATAAGGGGAAGATATTGATCCTTAAGACTGTCTTTTGCTAAGATGTGATGAGAGTGAGGGGGAAGAAGGATCCAGTTTGTACTTTAAATTGTCTGTTGCTGAGGTAGTCTATAACTCATGGGAGGACTGCCTTTTCATAGGTTCATAGATTCAAAGGTGTTTACTAGGCTAACAACCACAAGGGCCTTATTAAGCCTAAACATGCATCCCAAATCTCTGACCAGTCTTGATACCCTTGATAAGTGTAAGCAGGGGCTTGGGAGATGAAACGTTTACAAGCTAGGGCCTGGGAGATGAACCATTTACAGGTTGCCTGTGCCCATTTTCTGATACTGGAAGAGACAAGGAAATTGAGTAACTGTCTGTATTCAACAAGTTCAAGGGCTTTTTGAAAGCTGAATATGTTAAAAGTCCTTTGTCTATGTTTTGGAGTATATCCTCTTTGAAGGTACATAAGGTAGTCACAGTGTTACAGCTAGAGCAGAAACCATAATGATGCAGACAGAGAATGCTGTAGTTTTGAAAGTTTTATGTAAGTTGTAAGAATACCAGTTTTTCAAAGATTTGCCAAAGGCAGGCAAGATTAATATTGCTCTGAAGTCTTTAGTGCTTTTCATTTTGTTGGTTAGAATAGATTTAACTATTGTTGACTTTTAGACAGATTGCATGGCATTGCATTAGTGGAAAGACACAAGTTGTATAGGTGATATAAGATAGGGAGTTTACGTTCTTTGCAGAAAGTGACAAGCCATGGAATTAATCTATTAGTATCTGGAGGTAATTCTGTAAAGCCTTTGTCCAGCTATTTCTTAATATCTTGTGTTTGGACTTTCTTAAAGATGAATATAGGGGTGTATAGGGGATTCAGTTAATGGATGAGGTGAATATAATACAGGAGAGGTGATGGAGGGAAGGATTTTCGTTTAAGAAGCCTAGGTAGAATAGGTTACCTGAGGGAATAGGAATAAAATGTTGCAGTTGAAGGTTGGTTTGGGAGTATGATTCCATTAAATGGCTAAGTTTGCAGAGCTGTTTTGGAGAATTTATTACTGAAGTTCAAGAGTTTTACAGAGAGTGATTATGTGTTGCCTGGCTGGCTTTTAGTTAGTTTTTTAAGGTAATAATTATATTTCTGTTTTTGGAAGAAGGAATTGTATTTTAAGGTTCATATGTAAATATTAGGTTATCAGTCTGCAGACTATTATAAGCCTAACCAGTATCTAGAGCTCAGAATCAAACCCTGTACCTTGTATTGGTGAGGTAAAGACCTTAACTGTTATGCTAACACCACCCCATACATACTAACATATATAGAGCTTTTAGATTTTTTTTACAATCCACTGTTTATAATTGTTTTTCAACAGGCTAGAAACTATTGGGAGCTATTTTACATTCAGATCAAGGAGTGTGGCTCTAAGGAAGGTTGTGAGGTTTTCATGGTCAGTGCTTTGAATAATAGGTAACTAGTTGATAACAGTTTTTAAGACATTGTTTTTTTTTGCATTCTGGGGTGAAGGGTGAGATTTGAGGGAGGCATTTTACATGTAGCATTTAGAGTGAGTGCTATGGGCAGTGTTCACTCATGGAGGGAGGGATTATGTGGAAAATTTATGATAACAAGGCCAAAAAGCAAATGTTTCCTAGATCTAAAGTTGAATCTAGTGGCTTCTTTAATTAATTAATTAATTAATTAATTAATTGTCTATGGCCATTGTCAGTGAGGAAGGCTATCATTTTGTTGTTGGAAGTTGACAGCAGGTTGAGGTTGTCATCACTTAGAAGGATATTGTTGCTGTAGCCAGTTAAATGTGACAGCATTTCTTTTAGAAGTTCCGTGAATTTGAAGGTACTGATGGTGATGGGGGAAGTCGGAGGCTGGATAGCTGAGAGTAATATTTCTGGATTTATTTAGTTATACTTTTTAGGAGTTGACAGTTAGGATCATAGTTGTTCTTGGGGGCATTATGACTCGTGGGGTGACTTAGTGGTTGTTACCTTTTAGTAGTAAATGTACCTCCAGTCTTGTTTAAGGCCTACTGCTAAATAAGTAGGTTGTAATTTAGAAAGAAGTGTTTAATGTTAGTGGTGCCATGTCTTAACCAGGATTCTGTTATTTATTTATTTATTTTACATTTGTTTACTGGAAAAGTCCGACTGGACACGAGTCCTTTTTCAGTGTAGGCCCGGGGGAAAAAGCTTTGAATACAGCTTGTAACTTTTCATATGACTGGGGCAGAGGGTATTTAGAAAAGGACAAGTTGCTTTAGTTTGCTCTTGATGCTGACTACATTTAGTAAACATTTTTATTTGTCTGCCTGATTGCTCTGGGAAAGAGGGTTCAAGAGAGCCTTTTTTTTTGTTAAATGTGGCTTTTTATAAGAAATCTGTTAATTAAGGCTATAAGCCTTACAACAAATTTTATGATGTGAAATTTCTGGTAAGTGTGTTTTCAAGACAATGGATGAACTCATGAAAAGTGCAGAGATGAAAGTTAAACCTGCTTGTACTATTCCCACACTAAAAGTGTTGTGACTACTTTGTTCTACAGATTCCATTATGACCTGCCTGATATGTGTAAATATTTGGACAGTGTAATCCAACTATGTATAGAATATTCTTTCAATTCTTATATTGCTTTCAATTAAATACATAATGCATTTATAGCAAAGACATTAATGTTTATTAAGCAATAAGCCTTTTTCCAACTAAATATACAGCAACAGTGGCTATTGCTTAAGTCTTCTTTCAACATATTGACAAAGTATATGTAAAAACTGAAGCCTAAATCTTAATATTTGTAAAACAGTGATGTCTAATGTACTAATGATTCAAAAACAATAGGAGGACACAAGATAGGCTCCAGGTCATAAAGCTTTAATCAGGCACAAGCGCTTTCACATCTGTTTCTTCAGGTGCATAAAAGCAAACTGAAACTAGTCATACTTTTAAACTTTGCTGAATGCATCACATGATAACAATACATCACATGTCTTTATACACTCCATTACTATAAAATATTAAAATTATAACGAAACCACAAAATAACTAAATATTCAAAGAAAATCATAAAATTATAATAAAATATTTGTTATATACTTTGTGCCCTATAAAAACATTGTTAAAATACATATTCTTAAAAACAACTACTTTACCTATGTAGAGGTTTGGCCATTAACATTAGTCTCAGTGGTATATAAGAAATATTTTATGATTATATTTTTATGATTTTCTTTGAATATTTAGTTATTTTGTGGTTACCATATAGCTTTAATATTTTATAGTAATGGAGTGTATACAGACATGTGATGTATTGTTGTTATGTGATGCATTCAGCAATGTTTAAATGTATGACTAGTTTCAGTTTGTTTTATGCACCTGAAGAAGCAGATGTGAAAGCGCTTGTGCCTGATTAAAGCTTTATAACCTGGAGCCTATCTTGTGTCCTCCTGTTGTTTTTGGATACTTTGCTGTAGTTTTGCTGAGGACACAAGGACCTGCATACAAGTGTTTTTTATTGTTCTTGCTGTTTTTTAATGTACTAATGAGGTAATCTAAACTATTACTGCCAATAGGGTGAGGTCATAATTGAAAAGAATTTATGGATCAGTTCATCTATCAGGTTAACAAATTTTGAACAAGCAAACAAATAAACAAATGCAAATCCATGCAAATAACAACAAAACATATACCCAGATTACAATCTTCAGCCAAACTCACAGCATGACCCTTTATTCTGAGCAATTATGCTATCAGAAACTATATTCTTCTATGCCATATATATATATATATATATACCCTTGAGACATTTCAAAATATAAAGCATTTTTTCCAGCATCTGCTATTTGTGAAATCCAGCATATTTAAAATCCTTAATGGTTTTACAGAAGATATATCACATGCAGGTTTACAGCACAGTGCATCCATGTTTTCAATAATGTATACTTCTTTCATGTGCCTCCAGAAATGCAGCTCCCCCACAGTACAGCACAGCACTCTTATGAATGAGCAGTACTGCACATTCTTCTGCCTCTGAATGCAAGCATCATACTGACATGTTGTGTACTCTACTCACAGTGCATATGTTATGCAGGCATCATACTGACATGTTGTGCTCTTTGTTCATAGCACATATGTTATGGAGGCATTATAATGACATGTTGCGCTGTCTACTCAAAATGCATAGGTTATGCAGACATCATACTGACATGTTGTGCCCTCTGTTCACAGTGCATATTTTATGCAGGCATCACACTGACATGTTGTACTCTCTGCTCACAGTGCATAGGTTATGCAGGCATTATACGGACATGTGCTCTCGACTAGCAGTGGATATGTTATACAAGCATCATACTGACATGTGCTCTCTACTCTCAGTGCATATGTTATGCAGGCATCATACTGACTTGCTGCGCTCTCTGCTCACAGTGCATATGCTGTACAGACATCATACGGACATAGTATGCTCTCTATTCTCAGTGCATATGCTATGTAGGCCTCATACTGACATGTTGTGCTCCCTACTCACAGTACATATGTTATGTAAGCATCATACTGACATGTGCTCTGTGTTCACAGTGCATATGCTATGTATGCATTATACTGACATGTTATGTTCTCTGTTGATAGTGCACATGTTATGCAGACATCATACTGACATGCTGTGCTGTCTGCTCGCAGTGCATATGTTATGCAGACATCATACGGACATGTTGTACTCTCTACTCACAGTGCATATGTTATGCAGGCATCATACTGACATGTTGTGCTCTCTGGTGATAGTGCATATGTTATACAAGCATCATACTGAAATGTTGTGCTCTTTATTTGCAGTGCATATGTTATGCAAGCATCATACTGACATGTGCTCTCTGCTCACAGTGCATATGTTATACAGGCATCATACTGACATGTTGTGTTCTCTGTTCACAGTGATTATGGTATGCAGGCATCATGCTGGCACCTTGTGCTCTCTGTTGACAGTGCATATGTTATACAATCATCATACTGACATGCTATGCTCTCTGTTGACAGTGCATATGTTATGCACCCATCATACTGACATGCTGTGCTCTCTGTTCACAGTGCATGTGTTTTGCATGCATCATACTGACATGTTGTGCCCTCTGCTGACAGTGCATATTTTATGCAAGCATATTACTGATATGTTGTGCTCTCTGCTCACACTGCATGTGTTATGCAGCCATCATACTGACTGGTTGTACTCTCTATGCACAGTGCATATGTTATACAGGCATCTTACTGACATGTTGTGCTCCCTGTTCACAGAGCATATGTTTTTCAACCATGATACTGATATGTTGTGCTCACTACTCACAGTGCATATGTTATGTAGGCATTATAGTGACATGTGCTATCTGTTCACAGTGCATATGTTATACAGACATCATACTGACATGTTGTGCTTTCAGTTCACAGTGCATATGTTATGCAAGCATCATACTGACATGATGAGCTCTCTATGCACAGTGCATATGTTATGCCAGCATCATACTGACATGTTGTGCTCTCTGTTGATAGTGCATAGGATATGCTGGCATCATACTAACATTGTGTGTGCTCTGTTCACAGTGCATATGCTTTACATACATCATATAGACATGTTATGCTCTCATTTTGCAGTGCATATTGCAGGCATTATACTGATATGCTGTGCTCTTTGCTCCACGTGCATATGTTATGTTGGCATCCTACTGACATGTTCTGCTCTCTAATCATAGTGCTTATGTTATGCAGGCCTCACACTGACATGCTATACTATCTATTGATAGTGCATATGTTATGCTGGCATCATACTGACATTTTGTGTGCTCTGCTAACAGTGCATGTGTCATGCAGACATCAAATTGACATGTTGTGTTCTCTATTTGCAGTGCATATGTTATGCAAGCATCATACTGACATGTTGTGCTCTCTGCTCACAGAGCATATGTTATGCATGCATCATACTGACACGCTGTGTTCTTTTTTCACATTCAGTATGTTATGCAGGCATCATAGTGACATATTATGCTTCTGGTGATAGTGCATACATTATGCATGCATCATACTGACTGTGCTCTCTTTTCATAGTCCATATGTTATGCAGGCATCATACTGACATGTTATGCTTTCTGTTGATAGCACATATGTTATGCAGGCATCATACTGGCATGCCCTGGTCTCTGCTCATAGTGCATATGTTATGCAGGCATCATACCAATATACTGTGCTCTCTGCTCACAGTGAATTTGCAGAGATCATACTGACTTGTGTTCTCTATTCGCAGTGCATATGCTATGCAGGCATAATACTGACATGTTGTGTTCTTTGCTCACAGTACATATGTTATACAGGCATCATACAGACATGTTATGCTTTATATTCACAGTGCATATGTTGTGATGACATCATACTGACATGTTGTGCTCTCTGTTGAAAGTGCATATGTCATGCAGGCATCATACTAACAAGTTATGCTCTCTATTCAGCATGCATATGTTATGCAGGCATCATACAGACATGTTGTGCTCTCTGCTGGCAGTGCATATATTATGCAGGCTTCATACTGACATGCTGTGTTCTCTGTTCACATTAGATATGTTATGCAAACATTATAATGACATGTTGTTCTCTCTGTTGATAGTGCATATGTTATGCAGACATCATACTGACATGCTGTTCTCTCTGGTCACAGTGCATAAGTTATGCAGATATCATACTGGCATGTTGTGCTCTCTGTTGACAGTGCATATGTTATGCAAGCATCATACTGATATGTTGTGCTCTCTTTTCACAATGCGTATGTTATGCAGACATCATACTGATGTTGTGCTTTCTACTCACAGTGCATATGTTATATAGGCATCATACTGACATGTGCTCTCTCTTGAATGTGCATATGGTATGCAGGCATCTTACTGACATGTTTTGTTCTCTGTTCACAGACCATATGTTTTGCAAGCATTATACTGGTATGTTGTGCTCTCTGCTCACAGTGCATATGTTATACAGACATCATAGTGACATGCTGTGCTCTGTATTCGCAGTGCATATGCTATGCAAGCACCATACTGACATGTTGTTCTCTGCATTTGCAGTGCAAATGTTATACTAGCATCTTACTGACATATTGTGCTCTGTGCTCGCAGTGCATATGTTATACAGACATCATACTGACATGTTGTTCTCTGTATTCACAGTGCATATGTTATTCAAGCATCATACTCTATGCACAGTGCATATGTGATGCTGGCATCATACTGACATTTTGTGCTTTCTGTTCACAGTGCACATGTTATGCAGGCCTCACACTGACATGTTGTACTCCCTGTTGATAGAGCATATGTTATGCAGGCATCATACTGACATTTTGTGTGCTCTGCTCACAGTGCATATGTTATGTAGGCATTATACTGACATGTTGTGTTCTGCTCACAGTGCATACATTATGCAGACATCATATAGGCATTATGCTCTCTATTCACAGTGCATATGTTATGCAGGCATTATACTGATATGCTGCACTCTTTGCTCCAAGTGCATATGTTATGCTGGCATCCTACTGACATATTCTGCTCTCTAATCACAGTGCATATGTTATGCAGGCATTATACTGACATGTTCTTCTCTCATCTCACAGTGCATATGCTATGCAGGCATCATACTGACATGCTGTATTCTCTGTATATAGTTCATATGTTATGCAGGCATCTTACTGACATGCTATGCTCTGTTCATAGTGCATATGTTATGCATGCATCAAACTGACATGTTGTGTTCTCTGCTTGCAGTGCATATGCTATTCACAGTACATAGATTATGCAGGCATCATACTGACATGTTGTGCTCTCTGCTGATAGTGCATATTTTATGCAAGTATCATACTGACATGTTGTGTTCTCTGTTCACAGTGCATATGTTATGCAGACATCATACTGACATGTTGCACTTTCTACTTACAGTGCATATATTATGCAAGCATCATACTGGCATGTTGTGCTCTCTCTTGAGAGTGCATATGGTATGCAGGCATCTTACTGACGTGTTTTGCTCTCTGTTCACAGAGCATATGTTTTGCAAGCATCATACTGGTATGTTGTGCTCTCTGCTCATAGTGCATATGTTATATAGACATCATAATGACATGCTGTGCTCGGTATTCACAGTGCATATGTTATGCAAGCATCATACTGACATGTTGTTCTCTGTATTTGCAGTGCACATGTTATGCCAGCATCATACTGATATCTTGTGCTCTGTGCTCACAGTGCATATGTTATATAGGCTTCACACTGACATCTGTTGCTCTCTGTTGGCAGTGCATATGTTATGCAAGCATCATACTGACATGTTGTCCTTTCTGTTCAGATAGGATATGTTACAAACATCATACTGACATGTTGTTTTCTGTATTCGCAGTGCATATGGTATGCAAATATCATACTGACATTCACTCTCTACTCACAGTGCATATGTTATGTGGGCATCATACTGATGTGCTCTCTGTTGACAGTGCATATGTTATGCAGGCATCATACTGACATGTTCTGCTCTCTGCTCACAGTGCATATCTTATACAGATATCATACTGACATGTTGTGCTCTGTATTCACAGTGCATATGTTATGCAAGCATCATACTGACATATTGTGCTCTCTGCTCACAGTGCTTATGTTATACAGGCATCATACTGACATGTTGCACTCTTTGGTGAGAGTGCATATGTTATGCAGGCATGATACTGACATGTTGTGCTATCTACTCACAGTGCATATTATGTAGGCATCATGCTGACTTGTGGTCTCTGTTCACAGTGCGTATGTTATGCAGATATCATATTGACATGTTGTGCTCTCTGCTCGCTGTGCATATGTAATGCAGGCATCATACTAACATGTTTTTCTCACTGCCCACAATGCACATGTTAGTCTTTCCCTTTTGTTTTTTTTTTTTTCTGCCCTGCTGCCATCCCTCTAGCCTCTTTCATGCCCACACTATCTCCTTGCAACCTTCTCCTGACACCTGTCTTGGAAATATGAAAAGTTTAGCATCTATTCCCTCATTTAAAAAATACATCCCCACTTCCCCACCCATCACTTTTACTTCCACTTGCCTTTCTGTGTGCTCCTCTCCTTGATTTTCCCTTTTTCTGTTTGTCCTATACACCCACTTCCTTCCCCATTACAGTAGAAAAAAGTATGGACTCTGTGGTACAAAGCATTATCAGTGTGCTCAGTAGTGTTCATAACAGTGCATTGATACTCGTGACTGATCCTCATATGAAGCATATTAAATGCATGCTACTGGACTCATTAGGCCCTTTGTACATTTCCAGTCTTCATGCAATCTGTTGAGTTTTAACCAGCAAATCATGTGTCTTAATTGTTCAAATCAATCAACATCACTCCTACGCTTTTTTAAAAGTTTCTGGCTTTAATGAGCTACCTTATCTGTGCTATTTTGATGTTATGCCATCAAGTAAATGATTTTTCTTAATTCAATCCTGTTTTTGCTGATTTCTAGCAGACCAAGTAATACTGAACCTGTATCAAAAGATCTGGTTTTGTTTTTAATGATTTTTGATTTACACTTTTTACAGTAAAAGATAGAATTTGTGAGGCTTATGGTTTAATGGGATGTGTATTATTTTTTTCACTAAATGGAAAATAACTAACTCCCTAACTACACTGTTCAATCTCAGCCTCCATATAGATTTTGTACAAAGTAGAGGGAGAACAGCTGCAGTCATTCCTCTGCATAACGGAGGATCTTCCACAGACTCAGGCAATTACAAGCTCATAAGTCTTGCCAACCTCACATGCAAAGCCATGGAAAGATTTATCATGGAATTAATCAATCAGGACATAGGGAAGCTCAAAGCACTTGACCCATCTCAGTTTGCATTCACCAAGGGCAGGTCATGCTTACTCAACCTGGTGATTTTTTTTAAAAGGTCACCAAAGTATGAATGAAGGCAAAATGGTACACTTTGCATACCTCAACTTGACCAAAGTTTTTGACACAATTCCCCCCCCCCCCCCCTCAGACATAGTAGAAAAGATAAATAAACTTGGAATAAACTCCTTTATCACCTGCTGAACTGCCAACTGGCTTACAGATAGGATGCAGATAATCAAAACTGGGGAAGTTACCTCCACAAAGAAATCAGTCACCTGTGAAGTACCCACAGGGTTCTGTGTTGAGATCTATCTACTTTTATGAAGTAAAAGCCAATACCAAAAGGCTCTGGCTGACTAAGTTTGCAGATGAATGCAGGCTAGGAGCAGTCACTGAATCCCCAAATAACTTAGCCATCCTGTATAAAGGTTTGTCCCAAATAAATAACTGGTGCCAAAATCATGGACTGAAACTAAATACCCAAAAAATGCATTACTGTAGCTTTGGGAAGTCATCTACCCCAGAAAACTATGACATTGATAACATACCCCTTAGGATTAACCCAGTTGTTTAAGATTTGTCAACTTATGTGGACAGTGACCTAACATTTGTCCAGCATGTGCATATTGTTGTAAGAAAGTCCTTCTATATTGCACTTGTATTGAGCCTATATCTAGGGATGTCATTGTCCCTTTTACTAATTAGGCCAGTCATTGAATATAATACCTCCTGTGGCATGTATCCGTCCAGACACTGGAATGCCCACAGAGACACCTTACTAAAAGATACAAGGCCTTAACTATATGTCCTACATGGACTGACTCAAAGCCATGTCACTATAATACTCAAAATCCTACAGACTGCTAATACGTGACCTGCTTCTGACATGCAAAGCATTGTCTGACCTATTACTGATGGATTTACTGCACATCAGCAAGTCAAATGGCATCAGAAATATACCTGGCCTAGAGATCTAAACCTCTTCTGTGACATCAACAGAATGGTCTGGATGGACTGGTATATTTTGCATAGGATACTGTATAGGACACACTCTCCATCCACATAAAACAAAGTTCACCCAGTCCATATTCAAGATCCACTTAGATCTGTAGTTAGGGAAAAAATACCCCAGGACTGCCTCCTGCACTACTAATGTACTATATATATGTGGGATTATTAAATACAGCAGTGTTTGCAGCTTCATTAAATTTGTATAAAGTGCTGAGATGGATAAAGGAGAAAAATGAGAAATTAGTAGCACAACTGTTTAAGTACAAGTATGACAAATTATGGGAGATAATAAAAAGAAATAAGAGAGAAAAAGAAGAAAATGTTAATGAAGAAATAGAAAATTATCAAGAACAAATAAATATCTGGAAGAAAGAGATTGACAAGATAGAAGAAGATTAGAAAACATGCCATAAAAATATAACCGTACAATATTATTGTGCTAACCCACAGGAAAATTTACCAGAAGAAAATATTAAAGCTATAAAAGAAATAAATAATTTGTGTAGTAATAAAGTAGAACGTCAAGATTTCTATGGAGACTGGGAATAAATAATTTGCCAGTGAAACCAAATATGCCTTATAAAAATGCAAGGTGAGAGAATATGTTTGTATTGTGGTGAAGAAGACACCACAGAACATGTATTTTTGAAACGTAAAGAGTGCAGAGATTATGGGAAAAATAATGTGAAGAAAAAATATTTTGGAGAGTTAAAATATTAATATGGATATGATTGACTATAGGAATTAGAATAGAAACAAAGAATGTAAAAGGAACGGACAATAATTGTTTTATCTAGTATGGGTGATTTGGAATGAGAGATTAAATAAGATTATGTTTAATGGGAAATGGAAAAGTCATATGGTGGTTGTGGAAAAAAGAATGGGGGTCTAGTTTAAAGATAACTATAAAGATGAAAAATAAAATGTATAAGGAGGAAATTGTGTAAAGAATTGAGACATTTTGTAAATTTGGAAACATGTATGGTGCTGTGTAAATATGTAAATAATGTACCATGTAAATGGCCTGTGAATAAAGGACAAGACTACTACCCTTTTATGTGGAAAAGTGAAACACTCTTTGGTGCTGCTAGGTGGCTCTTGAGGATTGGTACTGCAGTTCCAGGAATTCCAAGATGGGGAAGAGTGATTCAGCAATGGAGAAAAGAGCAGGATAAAACTTACTAAAGAAAGGAAAAGTATATAAAATAATTGTTACAGAACTTTTAATCAGAGGACTGGAGACAACAGTGTACGTAAATTTCTGAATCAGGAAGTGCCAATGGAAGGAGAGGAAGGGTGGTGGAAAGATTATTATAGGAGAAGGAAAAAACTGGGAGGATGGAAACAGAAGTGGCAGCTGGCGAATGGGACAACACTGGAGATATTTTTGGCTGCTGGAGTAGCAAGTTTTAACAGTTTTATTGTTAAAATAAAGAACTTATGAAGATATAGCAAGGCAAGGAAGAATGAAAGAAGGAAATAAGAGTGGACAAAGATTAGTGTTTTCCAAAGAGCCACTGCCATGATGTCCAATGGTAAGAATAAAAAGTAAAAACAATCATAGTGTGAACAGGTATGGTATTATGGGCAGTATTTTGCCACTAGGATTTGACATTAAAGGCATAAGAGCGTTAATTGACTTGAGAGCTGAACATTTCTGTGAAGTGACATCTGAAAGCTTTCATATGCTGGAACATTTTATGAATGAGACTGATAAAAGACATATAGTAGTGCAATGGAAAAAATGTTTATTTCAGAGCTTAGGACTGCAACTAAAAAAGAAAACAAATATGCAGATTAGGACTTCTTATATGTAAAAGCATGAGTTGAAAGCATTTTTCTTTCAGCATATAGTAAAGTAAGCCAAGTTAAAATGTTTGTGATGAAAGGAATGTATGTAATCTTGGCAATGTATGCTAAGAATGGGAAAATTCAACATATTTCAAATACAATAATTGTGAAAGGTAGCAGAAGGTTTGTCTTGTACTGAGGCCAAACTAAATTACGTTCTTTCTCTGCAGATGAAAATTACTTGGTACAAGATTGCAACAAACAAAGGTGCGGGCAATGTGGGGAGAGGGGATATATAGCAAAAATCTGTAAGCTACTTTGTAAAACTGTACATAATTTGGGCACTTCTGGTTTAACTGTTACTTATTAGCAAATCAATGAGGAGACTAAGAGGAAAATTCAGAAGAAAGACTGTGACAAAGGGAAATACTGCCAGCCCAGCTATCTGGAATTTTGTAAGTGGTTGTGTGTCATTTGTGAATGTCAACATGCTCATGTAAGATGCTTGCATTACAGATGTATACAGATGTATTAGAGCTGTATACGATATTGCACAGATGTGTGATGAAGAGATATTTTGTAAAGTACTGAGCAGAAATGTATATGGACTATTGTAACTGTTTAGATGTATATATTTTAACATGGGAGACTGAAACACAGGATATTAACTCACAAAACTTTAGAAGAATGGTTGAGGTTGAATTACTTTATGGATGAGTCATAAAGAGATGCCATCTTTCAGTTTCATTGCAACAGGAGACACGATGTTTAAAACTAGAAATTGTTTATATTGTCTTTAAATGTGGAGGAATGTAAATTATTTTACAACTTCCACCATTTTCCAAAATATGTGTTTTCACAGGTGGATGTTAAATGCTTCCAGCTGCAGTAGGGGTTTCATCTGGGATAGACAGATGGCAAGAAGTGATGTCATAATGCAAGCTACCCAATCAGCAATATGTGAAATATTAATTTAAGAAGCCTCTGAGAGAGTGACTGGACATTTTGTATTTTGTCTTTGATCTGACAAGACCATCCACTCACCACATCTGCCTGCTTGCCTTGCTCTGTAAGTAAGTTAACTAGGGTACAGTAATTTGTCTTAGATATAGTCAGGAATATAGTGAAACATAGCTTAGATGTTTTCTTTATTTAGTTGAGACTGTCCTGTAATGTTGTTTTAAATATTTCCTGTGATTTTGAACTCTGAGGTAACTGTGATTATTTTCTTGTTCTTTTATTATTTATTATTAAACACATTTAAACCTTTCATTGTGGCTGATATTTGTGAGAAATATTTAAGTTATGAGAGTACTTACATATTTATTTGGTGACACTGTGGACCACTCCTAATAGCTTTGCTCTTGGTAAAACTACCATTTGGATTAATAGTGACATTACACAGTAAGACTGGACACCTTTGTTAAGGGCCTTAAAGTAGGTGATAAGGAGTGGCTGGTGGCAGTAAAATCTACCTTATAGTCTGGGCAGAAGGGGGCATAGCTCAAACGTGCGCCAGCCTTTCCCAGGTGTGTGTGTGTGTGTGTGTGTGTGTGTGTGTGTGTGTGTGTGTATAAATCAAACCTCAAAGTGTGTGTGTGTGTGTGTGTGTGTGTGTGTGTGTGTGTGTGTGTGTGTGTATAAATCAAACCTCAAAGTGTGTGTGTGTATAAATCAAACCTCAAAGTGTGTGTGTGTGTGTGTATGTGTGTCAGCTGCTTGGGCAGGGACATGAAGCACTGGTTGGACAGAGCGGGTGCTGGAGGTCTTGGTTTGGCTATTCAGCTGGGATCTCAAGTCGATAGCTGTGCCATTGGAGAGTCTTATTGAGGATCTGTAGAAAGATGGAGAAAGCAGCCCCAGACCGACTGTGGTCTCTGTGTGCTCTTAAGGGACATTGTACTTGATGCAGAGAGGTGCATCTGGAAATACTGTGTGTGTGCCTGTCATCCTCCCAATGTACGTTCCCCACTGGTGCTAGTGGTGAGGATTGAGGCTCTTTGGTGACGGGGCCAGTGTTGTGGCATTGCATTTGTTGGTGACACGTCTGTATAAATCATATTAATATTCACAAATGACATATAATTATTTATAAAATTACAGGTAGCTGGGCTGGCAGTATTTCCCTTTGTCACAAAGACAAACAGTAGAAAATATTAATGCAGAATATTTTGAAAGTGAAGGTGGCATGAGGGAGGGGGATACTGAAGAAAGTGAAGAGATGGAAGAAATAGAGAAGAAATAACAGTTCAAAGTCATATTATCATTATAAAGGAAAGAAAGTGAAGACAGAGTAATAAAGACAGGAGAAGATGAAGGTAATGAAAAAATGAATAGTGGAAAACTTAAAAGGAAGAAAAAAATAAGTACTACACTCACAAGAAAGGAAAAGTGTGACATAAAAAATAACATTAAATATGAATAGCTTTAGAAATTATATAAGACTGTATTGGTGGAATTGTATAAAAATAAAAGTAGGTTTCTTGATGTTAGGTATCACATGCAACAAAAAAAAGGTACTTGCGTATTATCGCAACCAGATTTTTCACTGCAATAGTGGCTGCTGTCCGATCCTGAAATATCTTCGTAAACATTGTGAAAAAGTTGTTTTGTGTGTTTTCTTTACCACTACGTCTTCTTTTCTGGACTGTTATCAATTAAATGTCAGAAAAAAAGACTATCACTGCTTAGGTATGTTTCTTTATATCTTGGCTTACTGCCACTGCATTGCAATGGAACATGAGCATGCCGTATAGTACACTGAGAAGCTTAACAGTCACGTCATACAAGTTAATTTTGAAAAGAATGATGGCAGTACAAAGGCTTCTGGCTTCCCTTGGAAGTCACTGACCATATACAAAAAAGGGAAGTAGGTGTTCTGAAAATGTTTCCCTCAGTACACAGAGCTGTGTGTGTAAAATAATAACAACAGCGCAGACAGTATAAATTCATATTCAGAACTAATGCTACAAGGGTTTGAGAACTATGATTTCATTAAAACATACACACAAGCTAAATGAAAACACTGACATGGAAATCATTTAAGTTATACCCTCAGATCTTCTGTCTTTCATCTGCTATCAGGAAAGGTGATATGAGAATATGAGAAAAACGTATATGATTAATAGTTATTTCAGAGCATACTAATATGACAGGCTAAAACAGTAGTTTGTAGAAATTTAAAAAATATGGTAATGAATATTTCAAATGTGATGGTAGGAAATTTTAATTGTAACCTGAGGAAATGAGAAAGAAAAATAACACAAGATACTGAGATGTTTAGAGAATTATTTAAATGAGGAGTTTTAAAATTAAGAAAGAACAGAGAATGGATGTACAACAGGGATTTTTTAAGACTGAAATTGATTAAATATTTTACTCAAAAGATATGAAAGAAATAACGGGGAAGACAGACATCAGTGTTTTGTGATTATAGTGCAGTGTGGGCCATCATGGGGAAAAACAGAGAAATAATAAAGGAGGGAAAAGGATGAAGAGATTAACTGCAGATTTAAACACACTGAAGAAAGTTTAAGGGAGAAAGGAGTATTATGGAAAGATCATATGACAATTAGACCATTTTGTAAAATATGGACACTGTGGAGGGTAGAGTATAAGATGAGGTACAGAAAACATATTATAAGTATATAGGATAATAACAAATGAAATGAGATGAAATATAAAGAAATTTACAGAATTATTAGAAACAAAAAAAATGGATGTGACATATCAAGGGAAGCAGAAAGAGAGATGTGTGAAAAAAATAGAAGACAAGATATTTGATATTATATTGGCAATCTTTTCTTTTCTGAAAGGAAAGAGTAAGCTGCTCCTTATTTAGAAATAGAGGTATAAAAATAAAAGAAAGAAGGATGGATTAGTTGATATAGGAGATGTAATACACAAACAAGAAGAAATTATGAAGAAATTTGTAGGGAAATGTATGAAAATGAAATGGATGGGCAAGAAGAAGGGAAAGGGAAAAATCTGGAAAAGTAGATTTTTTTAGAAAATGATATAAAAATAGAAGAAATAAAGGAGCTGATAAAAGAAGGCAAGAATGAGCTAGTGTCAGGATTGGATGTTAGAATATATGATTATTATAAGGAAGTGAATAAAGATTAGATTTTTTAAATATTAAATAAATGGATGAAGAAAGGTATAATGGAAGATGAAGTGATGGAGTGATGAAATTAGTTTGGCAAAAGGATACTTTGTGAAGAATCTTATTAAATAGGTTGCCGGTAAAAGGGGATATGTGATATAGGGTGATGGAGAAAAGAAAACGTGCTGATTATAAAGAAGAATAAGCAACAAAACACTGTTCTCAGATGTTGAAAAAATAATAAACATTTTTGGGAAAAGTTTTAAAATAAACATAGATGTGAATGCTTTAAATGTATAAATCTGAATATAATATGATATTATACATAAATATTTCAAAGTAAAGGAATGTGATATCGATAAATGGGATACAAGCATTATTTGTGACAATATGGATGATGTGGGAAAGAAGATGTGAAGATTTGTTGTATAACTAGGAAAAAAGAATAGGAAGATGTATTAGCAGATAAAGGTTGGAGGAGAGAGGATGAATATGAAAAAAGGAATGAAAAATTAGAATTAGTTCATTTTGTTTGTGTTATTTTGTAAATAATTTAAAATATGAATGCAAAACACTGAGAGTGCAAATATTTGATTTAAAGTTTTGTTTTGTTTTGTTATAGTATAAAATGAATGAAAATGTTAATTTATTTTGCCTGGTTTGATGAAAGTTCTACACACTACTTAATTGGTGACTGCATCTGTGAAGTTGCAATGGAGGGACTGGCTCTCAGATCATTTCATGGAAAGGGAACAAGAAGAGAACAAAGTTGCTGTTATTCAACCTTCTTGTCATCAGTTACTGGTAAGCTCATATAAAAGATATTAAAAGGATTAGTAAAGGCTTTCTTAAAGGTAAACAAATTCCATGATGCAACCAGCATGGATTTATAAATGTTAGGCCACACTTCTCCAGCCTAGACGTATACTACAGATACAGCAGCAAGCAAAATGCAGGTAACCATGTGAACTGTTGGTACCTATAAGACTGAGTCCTTAGACACAGAGATTGAATGGCTGAAAAAATGGACATGCATAGACTAAGTCCAAGATGGCCATTTCCTGGAATATTCTTTTTTCTCTAAAGTATGGCAATCTTGGGGTTGATATATCTATCTATCTGGGTCCCTATCACATTACTGAAGTTTCAGAACTTCAAAGGTTATATGGTCCAGACCATATGACTGAAGTTTTGAAACCTTGAACATTTTGAATGTAGATCTCAGTATAGTGCAGAATGGAAAATGTACCCTTTTCCGCAATGTAGTGCAATCTTGGAGTTGGTATATTTAATTAGCAAGGGGATTGGGTGGTGCAGCAGGGCTTGCCCTCTGCAAAAATGTTAAAAATAGAATTTTTTTTTTTATGTTCGAAGTTCTGAAACTTCAATCATATGGTGTCAGCCATATGAATTTTGAAGTTTTGGAACTTTAATAAACGAACATAGATCCATCTATCTATATGTTGTGGGTGGGGGGGTTGTCCCCACATTGTAGGAGGACTTCGGGCCAGTTATTTTACATTAAAAGGGTTCGTGGTCTGCACTCTTGTGGGAGGAGAGGGTGGACTCTGCCATTCTGAGCTGGGAATTTCTGGTTAAAGGCTTATAGTGCCTGCATATTTGAACTGCTTCTTACTGAAATTGGTACACCTTGTTTGCTGTAGCATAGACTAGATCCAGGCCTGCTGAATCTAGCTTTGTTTGTATAACTTGAGCACTAATCCAGGCATTCTTTAAAGTATTAAATTGTATTTATTACTGCTTGGTAGTAACTTGATTAAAGTGTAGCTATCATTCTAAGTCTTTTGGATTCAGCACTTGGGCTTCAGACCAGTTGTTTTACATTAGGAAGGTTTGTGGCCTGCACTGTGGTGGCAGGACAGGTAGCTTACATCCTTGTAAGTTGTGAACTGCTGATTGAGGGCTCAGTGTCTGTTATTCTAAAAGTGTATTATATCTGGTTTAAGCACTTGGGCTTCAGACCAGTTATTTTACATTAAGAAGGTTCGTGGTCTGCACTCTTGTGGGAGGAGAGGCTGGACTCTGCCCTTCTGAGCTGGGAATTTCTGGTTAAAGGCTTCTAGTGCCTGCATATTTGAACTGTTTCTTACTGAAATTGGTACACTTTGTTTGCTGTAGCATAGACTAGATTCAGGCCTGCTGAATCTAGCTTTATTTGTATGCTTGTTGTTTGTTTGCTTGTTATTTCCCTGAAACGCTAATTCCACCTAAAACGCAGCTTTTCAGCGCTTCTGTGGATCCCTAGTGATATCTGCATTGCTTACTGTACTTATTTCCTTGTTTCACTTAAAAGAAAGTTACTGTTTGTCGTTTTTGCATTTAAGTTACCTGTAACACATTGCAGTTAAGTTACCTGGCACTTGCTCACTAAAGCAATTATATAAGTCAGCACTAAAATATTAAAAGCACTACACCCTCACAAACTCCCCTTGAGTACCTCATTTCCCATTGGCCCTTTTTTTTCAATTATAAAGGAATTCCCAATACTATTCTAGCATGTCCAAAGGTCAGTTGTCAATCTCCTCTCCGGTGCAGCTGGTGAATCTGGGAATCTTGAGGCAATGTTACAACTGCCTCATGTAGACAGACGACCCTCTCCCCCTCCCAACAAATTCCAACACATGTGAGAGATGCAACCATATAACCATACTGGAGGCTAAGCTCTCTCAACTCAGCACTGGCGAAACCAGTCAGGAGGAGAAGGAAACCACAATCACTACAATTCCAGTCTCACATAGACTTACCACGACAGCAAACCAAACACATAAACACACAAAAACATACTTGGAGGCTCTAAATAAAAATCTGCTTAAGCAGCAGAGCCCTCCAAAGCAGACACCCAAGCAACCGCTACCACAAAACAAAACAAGTGCAACACATAGCTAGCAAAGCCAGTGTGCCGAACAGTCACAGCCCTTAAGGCTAAACAACACACCTGATATACTTGTAATAGGTGACTCTATCATCAGGCACACTGACATCCCGCTCACCAGGCTGAACAAGGAGAAGGTCATGGTGAGCTGCCTGTCGGGCGCTAGGACCCACCACATAACACAAGCACTCAGGTCACTCCAAGGCAAGTACAAATACGACTCAGTCATTGTCCATGCTGGTGTGAATGACCTGAGACGTACCTCCCTGGACTACATGAAAAGAGACATAGAGGAGCTCTCTGAGCATGTAGCCCAGGCCAGTATGACCCTGACCTTGAGTAGCATCTTACCCTCACCAAGAATGATGCCACAATATGAAGACAAGATGATCAATTTCAACAATTGGCTTAAGTATTGGTGTCATTCAAAGGGGATCCAATGCCTGTCACCCTGGGATGACATGCTCGACAAGCCAAGATGCTTCGCTAGGGATGGCTTGCACCTGTCACCCCTGGGCTTTTGGATATTGGCAAAGGCTTTTGCTACCCCCATAGTGCCTTTTTTAGGCAAGGCTCAAAAGACAAACCCACCTCCATAGGTATCACAAGGGATAAGAAACTAAGAATAATAATGCTACTCAACGCCAGAAGTCTAAACCTCAAGATGCACGCACTAGAAACTATCCTTAGCATGGAGAACATCGATATCTGTGCAGTAACAGAAACCTGGTTCAAGGCTCCTGAGAGTACCCTAGCACTACCAGGTTATACCTCATACCATGCTTTTCGGCCCCAAAACTTGGACCGAACCACAAAAGGAGGGGGAGTATCAATATTCGTCAAAGATACCCACACCTCCAGGTTGGTGGCACAGCACGAATCATCAGAGACTACCTATGTGCAACTAACAGTGGGTAAAACTGCCTTCCAGTTTATAGCCTGCTACAGACCACCCTCCCAAACCCAGGAACCCCACTCGACGTTCCTGAGAACACTGGAAAATATGAAGGTCTCTCCAATCACCATTATATTGGGTGACTTCAACTACCCAAACATAGACCGGGAGCATTACTCTAGCTCCAACACCCTAGCCCAAAGGTTCCTAGAATTTATAAACTCAAATGCTATGGAACAACTTGTTACCACTCCCACAAGAGGGGAAAACATACTGGACCTGATCATCACCAACATGGGGACTCTATGCTCCAGACCAGAAGTGTATCCCTCACTGGTAAGATCAGACCATAAACTAATCTCACTGGGTATTCACATCCCGACTCCACCCCCTGCCCTGAAAACCACAGTGAAAAACTTCTCTAAAGCAAATTTCACACTCCTCAAAACCAAGGTGGAATCCTTCAAAGCCCTCGGGCCTGTGGAAAATACGGCCCAGACCGCAGAATCCTTTATAAACGCATTCTATAAACATCTTCAGGAATGCATGGATCATGCAATCCCAAATAAAACCAAGACCCAATCCTCCAAAGGCAGACGTCCTGTCTGGTGGACCCCAGCCATAAACAAACTATACAATAGAAGGAGGAAGCTACTACATGATAGAGCAAAATCCCAAAAAGGGAAGGCATCTCTGATCAGTATTAGCAAAAAACTATGGGCACTCATAAAATCGTCTAAGGCTAGCTTCGAGAGAAAAATTGCACAGGACACTAAGGATAATCACAAGGCTTTCTTTAGTTATGTTAGGAACCTGGGTGGGAATTCCCAGCTCAGAATTAGTCCAAAATGACAAAAAATACACCGAACCCACAGACTTTGCCAACATCCTAGCTGACAGGTTCAGCGCAAACTTCTCCCCTCTCTCCCCACCAAAAGAGCAAATATCTATCCCAGCAGAGTGCTGTCCCCCTGACATCTCAGATGCTCAGGTAAGAGCTGCCCTCTCCAAAGCTAAAAACACAGCATCAATGGGACCAGATGGTGTCCCGGGGTGCGTCCTACATGAACTCCAAGAAGAGCTAAACCCAAACATAAAACTACTGTTCAATCTCAGCCTTACTACAGGATATGTACCCAAAGAGTGGCGTACAGCAACAGTGGTCCCTCTCCACAAAGGTGGTGCCTCAATGGATCCTGGAAACTATTGCCCCATAAACCTAACTAGCTTGGTCTGCAAAGCTATGGAAAGGATCATCATGGACCTCATAAATAAAGATATCGGGGACCTACAGACACTGGATCCTACCCAGTTCGGCTTTGTTAAGGGCAGATCCTTCCTCTTAAACCTGGTTGATTTCTTTGAAACAGTCACCAAAGCCATTGACGAGGGGAAGGTGGTCCACACAGCCTACCTGGACCTCGCAAAACCCTTCGATAGAATACCCCACTCGGACATTATAGATAAGCTCACCAGCATAAATATAAACCCCTATGTCACTAGATGGGTTGCAAACTGGCTCGAGGACAGAACCCACATGGTTAGAATTGCTGGAGCCATGTCAGACTCCAAACCAGTTACAAGTGGCGTCCCACAAGGCTCAGTCCTGGGACCTCTCTTGTTTGGTATATATTTTTCGGAGATACAGGCCAACACGGAAGGACTGTGGCTGACCAAGTTCGCAGATGACTGCAAACTGGGCGCCATAATCGACTCTCCAGCTGACACAAGCATCCTCCAAAAGGGCCTCATAGAAACAGACAACTGGTGCCAGAGCCATGGCCTCAAGCTAAACGCCAAAAAGTGTATAGTCATCCCCTTTGGCAAAAACAAAGTGCCCACAAATTACCACATAGGTGGTAATCCATTAAGTACAGAAGAAGTAATTAGGGACCTGGGGACCCAAGTTGATAGCAATCTCTCATTTGACAACCACATGGCCAAAGTGGTTAGAAAAACATTTTATATAGCCCAGCTAATCATGAAGGGATTCACATCTAGATCAGGGGAGGTCATCGTGCCTCTTTACTCATCCCTCATCTGGCCCATAATTGAGTACAATGCCCCTTTTGGGATGTACCTTACCAGACATCTGCAGCAACTGGAAAGACCCCAAAAGTACCTCACCAAGAGGATCAAAGGGCTCAAACAGATGCCATATGCTGCCCGGTTAAAGAAACTCCAGCTCTACTCAGTGGCATACTGCCTGCTCAGAGGTGATCTATGCCTGACGTATAAAGCCATGTCCAACCCGGAATTAATGGACATGCTGCACCTCAGAAAATCCAAATCCCGTTGAGCTACGCACTCGAGAGACTTGAACCTCAGCACTGAAATAAATAGGACATGCTGGAGGGACAGATTCATAACACAGAGGCTCCCTTCACTCTGGAATAAAATCCCAGTCCAGGTTAAGTAGAGTCCCTCATTGACTCTGTTCAAGAGGAATCTTGATGAGTGGATGGGAGATCATAGGTTTACCCCTGCTATCACTTCTGTGTCACTGTTAGACAGAGGCACAGTATACTAACCTCGAAAAAGGGCATAGCAAAATTAATTTAAAATGGGTGGCGAAAGCCAAACACACTCTGGCTAGGCTTATAAATGGCCTAGGGCAGATAGCCTAGTATGAACCTATGAACTTGGCTCCTGAAATAAAGAAGTTTAAAGGAAAAGAGTTATCTTCAAGATTTGCTGTTTTTCTGAGATTTTGGTCTTTTTCTCATCTTATTGGCACTCAGTACTTCAAGTGCCTAGATTTCAATAGGGAGAGTAAAATAGATCTTGATAACTCAGTCAGTGTGACCTATATAGAATTCAGGAACACTTCTGACATAGTTATGTAGGGAATGGGAAGAAATCAAATGGAATACCACAAAGTCATGTTGGAGGACAGGGTATTGTCATCATCAAACTAATGGCAAGGGGAGTACAACTTGGGTCAGGCATGGGGTCAGTTAACTTTAAAATAGTTAAATTTGACAAAGCAAGAGGATTCAGAAGCAAATGAGCATGATTATTGGTTATAGCTGATAGGATAGGGTGTAAAGAAGACAGGAAAACAGGCAGTGCTAGATGAGTCAGATTGTTTTGTCAAATGGTCAATACATTGAAAGCTACACTACAATGTAAAGAAGAAAAAGTTACTGCATTTCAGAAATGGGAGCTCTAGGTGAGCTTACTCAATGAAAGCTGTTAATGTGAAGGTAGAAGAGAAAGCTCAGGTGTGACTATCCCTGGATACATTGCACAAGTCACTGCAGCACAGAAGCAAATGAACTAAACCAGATGCTGAGCTACAGAGTGACATGGAGCTGCATGCTGGCTAAATGATTCAACCTTTTTATAGGACACCAATGCTGAAACTTCACCAGGAGCACAATAGGTATTTATGGATGTCAGTTCTTCACAAGAATGTGTACTTTTGTGGACTGTTCAGCCAAGGACAACAAAATCATCAAAAGAGACAATGAAAAAAAACTTGAGGTGTTGCATTAAATTAATCATACTCCAACCATTCAAGTGGCTTAAATGAATTAAGCAGTTGGGCATCTTGTGACTGATAAAAAAATAGAAGGTGGGATGGGGGAGGGGTATAGTTGGAAGCCAGAAACAATAGCTTTTAAAATGAACAAATGAAGCACTGCTTTGCATAAATAGTAGGGTCCAGCTAGACTGCTTTGCCTGCAAATGAATTACGGAGTAATGAATAATGGTTCAGGGTATAACATTAAGTTGTGTATTTTTCCTTGTATGTGTACTGCATCTACAAGTGAGGCTGCAGTCTGATGTACAGTGATACAGGATCTCTGCACAGATATTGTTACTGAAGGGACCACTGCCATCTGATAACATCCTGATATGGGATCCCTGTACAGGTATTATTATTAGAGGAGCCACTGTTATCTGTTATTTACAGATGCAGGATCTCTGTACAGGTATCACTGCTAGATGGGCCACTGCCATCTGATACATCCTGATACAGGATCTCTGTACCAGTAGTACTACTAGTGGGGCCACTGCCATCTGATATATGCTGCAGTAGGATCCCAGTACAGTTATCGTTAATGCAGGGACCACTGCTAGCAGGTATGTACTGATGCAAGATAGTTATGCAGACACTGATACTTCCAGGGTCCCTGCATACTTTATATATATTGATAAAGGATACCAGTTCAGATAATGTTTCTGCAGGGGTCACTGACATTTAATACTGAAACAGGATTCTTGTAATGATATTCCTCCTGCATGGGGAGATTGATATGTGATATAGACTGATGCATGAGCACTTTCAAGCTACTGTTACTGCAGATTGGATTGCTGTCTGATGTAAGTTAATACGGGACTCCAGTACAGGGATTCCTCCTGCAGAAGACACAGCTGGCTGGTATATATTGTTGCAGAACTGTTGCACAGACACTCTACCTGTATGTATTTATTTTTGCTTGTTTATTTATTTATGTTGGTCAGAAAATTCTGGCTGGGCATAACCAATATTCAGTGAAGGCCTGCAGACAAAACTTCCTCTCTACTTAAATGTCACAAGTACAAAATATTGCTACAACATAGTAAATACAGTGATAAGCAGTGATGTATGTTACTATGGTTACAGATAAAGATATGTATATCTGGTAAAATAGAATGCATGCATGCAGCTTATACAAAGCATATTTCCATTATTTATACTCAGTGTTATACAGGTACAGTTGATTATGTATACAGGATACCAGGCCAATGTAATTTATAAAAGGAGAGATCACAAACAGTAAAGCATGTCATGCTATTAAATTTTGAGTCACAGCTGCAGTGCAAAGACAGCTTAAAGTGCTGTCTGACATTTTACTGAATGAAAATTCATGATGGATTTCCTTTTTGGAACAATTTGTATTTTTGTAGACTGTAGCAGGACATGTGGCTTCATTGTGTCATTTGCAGGATGTCTAGATTTTTGTCAGTTATTATTATTGCATCACCTTGAATGGCAACCATCTCATAGAGACAGAATTCCTGTACGGGTAATTCTCCTGCAGTTCACCATTTGATATAGTCTGATATTGACTGATACAGGATTCCTGTATATGTATTTCTCTTGTAGAAAAGACTGCTGTCAGTTATAGATGGTTCTACAATGAAACATTTAGTACATCTAAATGAAGCAAAACATGGATGAACCCTATCAGTGAAATCTTCACCCAGATGAAAAAAAAAAACAATAAAAATCATTTTTCTGCAGGAGGCATCCCCCACTTATACCTACCAATGTAGGGTAAACCCACCTCACCTATCTGTATTAACTTCATGATCATATAACTGCAGGAAAAAAGTGAAAATTATGAAAAAATGAATCATTTTCAGATCTCTAATGTAATAGCACAGGCAGTTATTCTCTATGAAAATGGCAGTTGGTGACCTGCAAAAGTGTGGTCAAAGAGCTGGATCCTCCTTCACATTGCACACGACTAGTGGTAAGGAAACTGCTATATATTGATATTGGTAAAAGGGTACTCCTGCAGGAAAAACTGCCATCCAGTACAGGGTGTTATAAAATCCTTGTATGAGCTTTCCTGTTGCAGGATTATACTGCCCTGTAATACAGACAGATAAGGAATTATTGTGTGGGTGTTTTCTTCTGCAGAGGAGGTTGCCACATCATATAAACCGATACAGGGTTCCTTTATGTGATCTGGGTATTTATCATGCAGTGGTGATTACTGTCTGACATGGACTAATAAAAGACTCATCAATATTCCTCCTTACAGGGGGTACTATCATCTAATGTAGAACAAAACAGGATTGCTATATACGTATTCATCCTACAGAGAAGACTGTCATCTGACACAGACTGAAACAGAATTCCTGTGTGGGCAATACTCCTGCAGGAGAGACTGCCGTCTGACATAGACTGATGTAGGATTGCTGTTCAAACATTCCACCTGTAGGGGAGCCTGCATTCAAGTGTAGAATGATACAGGATTATTGTATGGTCATTTGCACTGCAAGGGATACTGTCATTCAATATTAGATGATAGGATTCATGCTTGGATATTAATTTTGCAGGAGATACTGCCATCAGAAACTACTTATGCAGGATTCCTGGATGGATATTACTCCTTGGGGGTATCACCATCTTACTGGACTGGAACAGCAAAGGTGGAGGTGTGTCCATATTCATTAAGGATCTCCACACGTCCAGGCTAGTTGCTCAGCATAATGCAGCCGAGGTTATCCAAGTGCAACTAACTCTGGGCAAAACTGCAATCCAAATTGTAGCTTGCTACAGATCACCCACCATGCCCTAGGATTCCCACTCCTCTTTTCTTGATGTACTGGAAAATATTAGGGTTCAACCAAACACCCTAATTATGGGCGATTTCAACTACCCCACCATTAACTGGGAAAACTACTTATGTACCAACTCCTTTGCTCAACGCTTTCTGGAATTCATAAACTCCAATGCCCTGGATCAACTTATCCACACCCCCCACCAGGGGCAACAATATCCTAGATCTAGTCATTACCAATATGAGTGACCGGTGTTCCACACCTGAAGTCAACGCCTCATTGGTCCGATCCGACCATAAGCTAATTACCCTAGATATCCACATCCTGCCTCCACCCCCATTAAGGAAACCATGGTAAAAAATTTCTCCAAAGCCAACTTCATGCTTTTTAAGACAGAGGTGGTGAACTTCATGACACCCATGCAGATGGACAATACAGTTACGACTACTGAATCCTACACAATTGCACTTTATAAGCACTTACATGAGTGCATGGATCGTGCTATCCCAAACAGAACCAAGACGCTATCCTCCAAAAAAAGGAAGCCAATCTGGTGGTCCCCTGCCATAAATAAACTGTACAACAGAAGGAAGAAACTCTTGCAAAAGAGAGGAAAATCCCATGAGTGGAGGAGCTCCCTGGTCAGCCTTAGTAAGAAGCTGCAATCCCTGATAAAATCCTCCAAAGCTAGTTATGAAAACAAAATCGCCACTGATTCTAATAACAACCACAAAGCATTCTATAGCTATGTCAAGAATCTCAATGGCAATACTCAGATCTGCTCTGAGTTACAGCACAATGGCACTAAATATACAGACCCAACTGATATTGCCAACATCCTGGCAAATAGGTTCAGTGCTAACTTTACCCCCCTCTCACCCCCTAAAGAGCTCATCTCTATACCGAAAGAATGCAAAGTTCCTGTAATCACAAATAAAAACCACACTCTCCAAAGCAAAAAACACAGCATCCATGGGACCAGACAACATTCCAGGCTGTGTTCTACACGTACTACAGAACGAACTGGCACCCCACCTAAGTACCATGTTCAATCATAGCCTCACCTCAGGCTTTGTGCCTGCTGAATGGTGCACAGCAACGGTTATCCCACTCCACAAGGGGTGAGCCACCACAGACACCAGGAACTACCACCACATTAGCCTGGAACGTATCATCATGGAATTTATAAACAAAGACATTGGTAATCTCCAAACTCTAGATCCCTCCCAGTTCAGGTTTGTAAAAGGCAGATCATGTCTCCTAAACCTGATAGACTTCTTTGAAGCAGTCACCAAAGCCGTAGACAAGGGTAAGGTGGTTCATACAGCCTATCTAGATCTTGCCAAGGCTTTTGACACCACCCCCCACTCTGAAATTATAGATAAACTCACTGAACTAGGTATAAATCCCTATGTCACAAGATGGGCTGCCAACTGGCTCACTGATAGAACCCACACTGTGAAAGTAGCAGACTCCAAATCCGACTTCAGACCAGTGACAAGTGGAGTACCACAGGGTTCAGTCCTGGGTCCTCTCCTGTTTGGTATCTACTTCTCTGAAGTACAGGCTAACACAGAAGGTCTTTGGCTAACAAAGTTCGCAGATGACTGTAAACTAGGAGCCATAATCAAAACTCCTAACGATGTGGACATCTTACAAAAGGGTCTCACTGAGACAGATGCCTGGTGTCAAAGCCATGGCCTCAAGCTCAATGCCAAAAAGTGCATTGTCATCCCCTTTGGTAAAAACTCTGTACCCATGAACTACAACATAGGTGGTAGTATACTTAACACCGAAAGTGTGATAAGAGACCTTGGGACACAGGTGGACAGTAGTCTCTCCTTTGATAATCACATCGCTACAGTAGTCAGGAAATCCTTCTACGTGGCACATCTCATCACAAAAGGTTTCTCATCCAGAAAAAAATAGGTCACTGTTCCACTCTACTCATCACTCATTAGACCCATTATAGAGTACAACGCCCCTTTTGGTATGTACCTCACAAGACATCTACAACAACTGGAAAGGCCGCAGAAGTAACTCACAAAGAGGATTACCGGCCTCAAACAGTTGCCCTACGCATACCGTCTCAAAAAACTCCAGCTTTACTCCGTCGCATATCGCCTACTCAGAGGTGATCTCTGCCTAACATACAAAGCTATGTCAAACCCAGAGCTGTTGGCCATGCTCCAGTTAAAGAAATCCCAATCCCTCTGAGCTACACGCTCTAGGGACCTAAACCTTGTTACCGCAATAAACAGAACATGCCGGAGGGATAGATTCCTGTCCCAGAGACTTCCCATACTCTGGAATAAACTACCTAGCTATATCAAACAAAGCTCCTCATTAGCACTCTTCAAGAAAAATCTTGATGATTGGATGGGAAATAGGAAATTCACCCAGGGGATCACCTCTGTGGCTCTGCTCGACAGTGGCACAGGAAAATAATTTTCTTGGGTGGCAAAAGCCAGGGTACCTTTTTGGCTGGGCTTGTAAAGGCCCCAGGGCCGATAGCCTAGTACCTACCTATGAACCTATATAGACTGATACAGAATTGTTCAGGAATTTCCCTAGAGGGTGACTGCCATCTGATATAGACTGATACAAGGTTCTTGAATAGGCATTCTCACTGTAGGGGACAGAGCCATCTGATATTGACTCTGACAGGATTACAATTATTTATTCTGCAAGGGAGACACAGGACATACCCCCATGGCACTCCACTAGGCAGAAGACATACGCCCATGGTACTCCACTAGTCACAGGGCATACCCCCATGGCACCCCACTAAATACAGGCATACCCTCTTGGCAATCCACTAGTCACAGGACATACCACCATGTCACCCCACTAGACGCAGGGGACATACACCCATGGCACTCTGTAGACACAGGACATACCCCATGACAATCCACTTGGCACAGACATACACCCATGGCACTACACTACTCACAGGACATACTCCCATGGCAGTTCACTAGCCACAGAACATACCCCAATGGCACCCCACTATACACAGAACATACCCCCTAGGCAGTCCACTAGACACAGGGAATACCCCCCCGGCACTCTGCCAGACACAGGACATACCTCTATAGCACTCCACTTGACACAGGACATATGCCTTTGGCACTACACTTGACACAGGACATAACTGCATGGCACTGCACTAGACACAGGACATATCCCATGACAATCCACTATTTATTTATCTTACATTTGTTAACGTAAGGTGTCTGAGCCGAAAAGGGCCTTTTTCAGCAGAGGCTCAAGGAGAAAAGCTCCACATAGAAAAATTACAGATACATTTAGATATTTAGACAAGATCAGCATACCCACAAATTACAATAGACATGTTTTTACAGTGGTATACAGCACATCAGCAGTTATAGTGGAGAGAACAAACAAGAAAATATTAATTTAAAAATAAAGGTAATTAATAAATTTGTGGTGTACAGTTAGCTCTCAGACACCCTCCTAATCGCTCTATTATCTAATCTTTTAACTTCATTCCAGTATTCAGGGTTACTTACCAGCTGTAATCCTTGCTCCAACTGATTGTTCTTCTTCAGCTCCTTACCTCTCTTGTCTCTACCCGCTTCACTTGCCCTACGGGCTCACTCTGCTCCCCTACCCTACCCCCAATTCACACCCACTCCTAGTGCTCCTAAACTCATACATCCAAACCACACCCTCTTCCTCTCCAATCCAATAACAACAATCACCTTTTGAACATACTATACACACCTCTCTCTAACCATCCTTAGTATAACTCCTCCCCTCCAAAGAACACCTGTAAAGCCTATTAGTCACAATGCAAACATTAACTTTCCAAATTCAACTAAAGCTCCTAATCTTTCTTACACTCTTACCCTCTCTAACAGCAGCCTACTTACTAACCTCTTATGAACAGTCAAAATATTTACAGCTGAATTTCCCTAATACACAAACAAGTATTATACCTCTAACTAACTCCACAGAACACATAAATATAACATCTCTACCTAGCTATTTACCTGCAAAATATCACAAACTAACCCATATCAAATACAACTATTTAAAACCCAGAAAACCTCTCTATCATGACTGTAACCTCCACAATCCCTTAAACAAACTATTACACCTGTCCTTATTAGATGGAGACATCCATCCTAGCCCAGGACCAGGTCATAAGGCAAGCATAGAACCACAAATTCATGTTCCCTCTTCCCCTAATAGCCCATCTAAATCTCCCAACTTACTCTATATAGCCCAGCTCAATATTCACAGCATAAATAATAAAATTGCCCAATTCCATGCTCTTCTGGATTTTCATTCCTTTGACATACTTTGTTTAACAGAAACATGGCTAAAACTCACTACACAAGATGTTGAAATCATTCCACCTGGGTACAACATCTTGAGACAAGACCGCAAAGCAAAAAAAGGAGGGGGAATTGCTATTCTTTATAAAGAAGGGCTACAAATATCTATACTAGATTTCAGTTTCCCCTCAGAAAACAATGTAGAAATCATTAGCACTAACCTTCACCTTAATCCCCACAAATCCCTAAACATAATATGTATCTACTTGCCCCCTGGTAACAACATCAGCACTCTGGAAGGTATCCTTGCTGAGCTCTCCTCAAAATTTCCCCAAGAGACAATAATTCTTGGAGACATTAATATAGACTGGAAGGACTGCTCTACTGAATCACCAACTTCCCATATTAACCTTTTTGACTTTTCACAAACAATCAACTCCCCAACTAGAATTAATAAACCCAACAATAAAGAATCTATCGTAGACTGGATTCTTATAAACAATCACCAACAACTCTACAATGTAGGGACCCTCCCTAATGATGTAAGTGACCATTTTCTCACTTACATAATCAGGCAAAGGTCTAGCTTACACAACCAAACCATATATAGAACAATAAGAAGCAACAAAAATTTTAACCCCAATAACTTCCAAACTAAACTAAAAGAATGTGATTGGTCCCCCATAAAATACCTCCCACTTGACAAAGCAGTAAAGTACTTTAACTCAAAATTCTTAACTATGCACCAAAGCGTTCCTTCAAAATTAAATCTAAACCCGCTCCATGGCTTACAAAGAAAACCAGGCAAAAAAATTCAACACAGAAATAAAGTTTGGGCACTGTGGAGAACAACTAAAAACCTCACAGATCAACAACAATTCAGGCAAAAAAGAAATGAGACAAAGAAAACTATACTTAAAGATTAAAAAAAAACTTTTACTGCCACCTCCAACAAACCAACCAAAATAATCCACAAAACTTCTGGGCTAGCATAAACAGACTACTTCGACCAGACCAATCCACAACATCACCCCTTATAGGAGCAAATCCTTGCAATCCAAGACAAACTGCTAATGCTTTTAATACCTTCTTCACAGAGACCATCCAAACACTTGCTAATCAACTAACAGCCAATAGCTCTGTCCTTCCAGCCTTTACTACTAACTCTCTTCCAACACTAAACCTGCAACCTGTCCCAACTTCCCTCATCTGCAACCTTTTACATAAGCTAAAACCTACTACCCCCTCAGCTGACCAGCTACCTGCTGAATATCTGCAAAAGGCAGCTAAAGGCATAGCATATCCTGTATCACTGCTGATAAATAGAACCATGCCAGAAAGCACTATTCCCACCATCTGTAAAATCTCCCACATTATCCCCCTACATAAGGGTGGGAACTCCATAGAATATTCTAACTATCGTCCTATAGCACTACTTTCCCCATTAGCTAAAATAATGGAAAGGTGTATCCATAGATACTGGCCAAATGTCGACATGGCTTCAGGCCTTTCCACAGTACGACAACTGCACTCTTATTCTTCACAGACAGCATCAATAATAACTGTAATAATCTTCTCACTTCAACGCTTTTCATCGACCTTTCAAAAGCATTCAACATGGTCAACCACCATCTACTTATTAATATACTAAAATCTTTTTCTCTAGATACAATGACTGTAAAATGGTTTCAGTCCTACCTGGACAATAGATAACAGGCAGCACTATGGGACAACAACCTATCATCCCATCTCCCTGTTACCTTAGGTGTTCCTCAGGGCTCTATATTGGGCCCCCTCCTTTTCTCATTATTTATCAATGACCTTAACCTAGCTATTCCTCCAGCTAACTGTATACAATACGCAGATGATTCGACAATAATCTGCTCAGCTAAATCTCAATCCCAACTGCAGACTCTAACACAGACAATGTTTAATACAACAGAAAAGGGGTTTCTACAATGCTGCCTCCTCTTGAACCCCCCAAAAAACAAACTCCTCCTCTTCACTCCAACCCGTAAGTCACCCCCAATAAACTTTTCAGTCTTATCCAACAATGATATACTCTTATCTCCTGATCCAACAACTAAACTTCTAGGGGTAGCCATTGATAACAACCTGAACTTTGAAATCCATATCAACAATACCATAAAAACTGTCAACAGGAAACTAGGCTCCCTTTATAGGATTAAACCCTTTCTCTCCCCACTAGCCAGAAGCACTATTGCCCATTCCAACCTTATCTCCACACTTCTCTATGCTTCTTCAATATATACTAACCTGTCAAAAAATAACCTTAATAAGCTAGCAAACTCATGTAACAGCATTGCCAGATTTGCTACTGCTTCCCCCTTCAGGACCCATCACTGCTATAACCTGAAACAGTTAGGTTGGTTAGAGCTTCAGAATCAGATTCACTTTAACCAACTCACCATTGCCCACAAGACCCTCTTCCAACCTTCCAATACCCCATTACTTTCTAGCCTAATTACCCAATATAAAAACCTTACGACTTTACACTCATCTAATAAACTACTTGTATCAACATGTAAATCTAACAACATGGCAAGAGATACTCTGTTCTCTAATGCAGTTGGAAGTTATTGGGACCAACTCCCTCGTGAACTTACATCAGTGTCTTCTTTTACACTTTTTAAGCACAATCTTAAACTCTATCTTAAAAGCCATTGGTTATGTCCTTGTACAAATCCAGACTAATCTTATTCTATATCCCTGTTACCTTCATTAAAGACCTAATACCTGCTCTGTCTGTGTCTTTCTCTATCAAGGCCTATCATTGGTAAAAATATATCTTATCCTAATAGAGATAATTTAACATATTTAGTTAAAAGTCTTCTGTATATAAAATCTACAACATCTTACCAAATGCTTGCAACAATATTTGTTTAAACTGTGATCATTTTTGAACTGTTGAAACTTGAAGTATGTATCAGTATAACAACCAGTTGCTAGCTACTAGTAAAGTCTTTTGTATATAAAGTCTAAAATATCTTATCTAATGCTTGCAACAAGATTTTGTATAAACTGTGAACATTTCTGAACTGTTGAAATTTGTAGTATTTATCTGTATAACAACTAGTACCAGAATGTTTGTAGTATGGTAATCTCTTGGAGCTTATCTCCCTGGGACTCTACTGAAAATGGACATGTATCCAGTTAGACTGTCCCGGTCAACAAATGTAAAATAAATAAAATAAAATAAATAAAAATTTGGAACATAGGTAGAATACATACAATGTACACAGGTACAGTACATACATTGTACATTAGCCAGTGTTTGTGAGTAAGAGTGAAAATTATTATCAAGTACTCTAGGTTTAGTATGTGTACCTGATACACTTTCACTAGCCTGGGGAGCAGTCATGGCACTGCCAACTTTGCTTGAGATGTTGCCTGATGAGGTTTTTAAAGGAGGCTTTGGATGATGTGTTTTGTACGCTAGTGGGGAGAGACTTCCACTAGTCACAGGACATACCCCCATGGCACTCCACTAGACACAGGACATATCCATGGCACTCCAATAGTCACAGGACATACCCCCATGGCACTCCACTAGTCACAGGTCATACTCCCATGGCACTCCAATAGACACAGGACATACCCCCTGGCACTCCACTAGTCACAGGACATACCCCATGGCACTCCACTAATTAAAGCACATACCTGCATGGCACTCCACTAGACACAGGACATACCACCCCCCCGGCACTCCACTAGTCACAGGACATATCCCATGGCACTCCACTAGTTAAAGGACATACCCCCATGGCACTCTGCTAGATACAGGACATACCACCATGGCACTCTACTAGTCACAGGACATACCCCCATGACACTCCACTAGTCACAGGACATACTCCCATGGTACTGCCCTAGATACAGGGCATACCCCCATGGCACTCCACTAGACACAGAACATACTCCATTGGCAGTCCAGGAGACATAAAACATACCCCTATGGCAGTCCACTAGTCACAGGACATATCCCTATGGCACTCCACTAGACAGAGAACATAACCCATGGCCCTCTGCTAGTCACACACAACATACCCCATGGCACTGTACTAGACAGAGGACATACCTCCATGGTACTAAACTAGACACAGGACATACCCCATGGCAATCCACTAGAAACAGGACATACCCCTATGGCACTCCACTAGACACAGGACATACCCCATGGCATTCCACTAGGCACATGACATGCCCCATGGTAGTCCACTAGTCACAGGACATACCTCCATGCCACTCCACTAGACACAGGACATACCCATGGCACTCCAATAGTCACAGGACATACCCCCATGGCACTCCACTCATTACAGGTCATACTCCCATGGAACTGCACTAGACACAGGACATACCCCCCGGCACTTCACTAGTCACAAGACATACCCCATAGCATTCCACTAGATAAAAGATATACCTGCATGGCACTCCACTAGACACAGGACATACCCCCCCGTCACTCCACTAATCACAGCACATACCCCGTGTCACTCCACTAGTTAAAGGACATACCCCCCTTGGCACATGGCACTCTGTTATGCACAGGACATACCATCATGGCAATCCACTACTCACAGGACATACCCCCATGGCACCCCATTAGTCACAGGACATACTCCCATGGTACTGCCCTAGATACAGAACATACCCCCATGGCACTCCACTAGACACAGAACATACCACATTGGCAGTTCAGGAGACATAGGACATACCCCTATGGCAGTCCACTAGTCACAGGACATACCCCTATGGCACTCCACCAGACAGAGGACATACCCCATAGCACTCTGCTAGTCACACACAACATACCCCATGGCACTCTACTAGACAGAGGACATACCCCCATGGCACTAAACTAGACACAGGACATACCCCATGACACTCTACTAGACACAAGTCATACCCCTATGACACTCCACTAGTCACAGGACATACCCCATGGCTCTCCGGTAGGCACAGAACATACCCCTAAGGCACTATACTAGTCACAAGACATACCCCAAGGCACTCCACTAGTCACAGGACATAACCACATGGCACTCCACTAGGCACAGGATATATCCCCATGGCAGTCTACTAGCCACAGGACATACCCCCTTGGCACTCCACTAGACACAGGACATGCCCCCATGTCACTCAGCTACACACAGGACATCTCCCCATGGCACTCTACTTAACACAGAACAACCCCCCTTGGCCATCCACTAGGGACAGGACATACTCCCATGGCACTGCACTAGACATAAGACATACCCCATTGGCACTCCACATGTCACAGGACATACTCCCATGACACTCCACTAGACACAGGACATACCCCATGGCACTCTGCTAGGCACACAACATACCCCAATGGCACTCTACTAGACACAGGACATACCCCCATGGCACTCCACAAGTCACAGGACATACCTTCATGGCAGTTCACTAGACACAGGACATTCCCACATGACACTCCACTAGCCACTTTTTTCATTCCTGACATTATACCTCTCATCACAATTCTCTTTGTTTTTCCATTCAATCATCCAGCTATCCATTCTTCATTCATGTTCTTACCCCCAAACTTTTCCACTTTTTCCAATTGTTAAATTAGCCTCCTGTGTGGAACTGAGCCAAGTGCCTATTAATGATCTGACAGACCATAGCTGCTGGCACTTTTCTGTCATATTACCATGTTATCCAGTCATAAAACTGAATCAGAATTGAATGACAGCACTTTCTGACCATAAGCCCATGATTATTACCATTCTTGAGACTGTTGTCCTCTAGAAACTGTAGAAATATTTCCAGTCTTCTCTTCAGGATTTTTTCAACAAACTACCCTTAGTTTGCTTTTGAGTTCTAAGTCCTGCAGTTCCTTGGAATGTTTTCTCCCTCCTGGTACAAGATCATCCCAAATACTGCCCTCCACTTTTCTGACATTTCATGCAAGAGTACCCCAACTACTGACCTCCAGTCTTCTGACACTCCGTACAACAGTACCCCAACTACTTGTCCTCTAGTCTTCTGACACTTCATAGATCACCCCAACTACTGTCCTCCAGTCTTCTTACACATTATACAAGATCACCCCAACAACTGTCCTCCAGTCTTCTGACACATTATATAACAGTACTCCAACTACTGTCACCAGGTCTTCTGATACTTCTACACTAGCCAATGACCTTTTAAAGATCACAGTCAAAGGGTCTGCTGACACCCTAGCTAGATTTCTCTGGAATCAGACAGGCAGCCCATCTAGTTTTTGTGCTTCCTTCTCCCCAAGTCTCCCAGTCATAGAGGTACTATTCCAAAACCTGGGTTACCTAATCAATTTGTGCAGCACTGAAGCAAAAGCCAAAAGGGAGCATGCCCAGTATTTTACACATCCACATTCACAAGTGGCACCCAATCAGTTGTTTACTGATTGGACAGATTCTAACCTCCAAAATTCACTGCTTCACTTTCTTTGGCATTATGTCACAGCTACCCAGGTCCTTACCAGATCTCCCACACATGCTAACTGTTTTCTGATACTGCAGGTGAAGCAATTCCCCACAACCATCTGTTATGTCATACCACAGCTGCACTTAAGCAGGTAAGGACACTAGAGATTTAGTAATTTGTTGGGCAATACATCAATGGGTGCTGTCCAAATTTGTAGCTCCAAACCCTTGTAGGGATGGCTTACCATGTTGAGTATTGTTACTTTAAGTGCGACATACTTTCTTTGGCCAGTATAGGAAAGATGGGACCAGGGTTGAGAAGGGCATAATATAAAATGTTTGAAGTGTAATGCCATCATGATACTTATTTGTGCGGAGTGGTATGCCTGTCTGTCATGAGCACTACAGAGGAGTTATCAGTGGATATGCATGCTAAATTGTCTGCTATATACTTATGGGTTAGTCATGAGGTTACAATGCAAAGAAGGGAGTTGGATGTGAAGACATGCTAAGGATACACAAGTTGCTGAAAAGCGTGATATATCACTGCAGGGTGTAAAATGTGTAGGAACAGAGTTTCCAAAACATAGTGAGGCAAAAGCAGGATTTTTAATTGTAATAATTTGGCATCAGCTGCCAGGATTCTTCTAGACTGTAATACAACAAAATACTCAGGAAGCTAAAATGCAGAGAGGTAGAGCAATGAATCCGCCAAACAGCAAGAACAATGAATTATGCTTGAGCTGCCCCAACTTCTACTCTGAATATTAATACATTTAGATCTCAATTTAAAAACTGAACAGAAATGACGGACACAATTAATGGCAGTGGACATCAAGATATGCAAAGCTCTAAAAGAATCCACAAACTATGACACAGATATATGACCATGTGGATTCACTTTAGAAGCTTGAATTCCCAAAAACCCGAACTTCATATGATCGAGACCATAAGTTCAATTTTCGGAAACTCAAACTTCTAAAATGAAATGTAAAAAAAAAACAAAAACAGTCAAACATCGCTTTTGCTTCACCCCCCTGCACACCCCCCCCCCACTTAAATATACCAACTCCAAGATCGCGCTACAGTGGGGAAAAGGGAAATCACCCATTTGTGCTGTATGCAGAAGCGCAAAAAAGGAGATTTCCTGTTTCCTGTCAACATCGCAAAGAAAATGAAAACATTACTTACACACAGCGTACAGGGGTCCTTGCCTCTGTTTGTAAGTAATGTTTTAAGGTAAGTAAAGTGTTATGTTTTAACACTTTACACATTTAAGTTACTGAAAGCTTGATCATATGGTCTCGACCATACGCATATGCAAATCGAGCATGTAAAGTGCTCCTGACCATGTATATCCTACTGCACTATGTTGTTACACAGGTACTATTCATGAAGGACTCTCTAACATTTTGATCGAGTTTGTTTTGCAGGGGTATAAATATAAACTATATCTGTTGAACAAATAACATAAGTAAAATAAATAGTTTTTTCTGAATTTTTGCACACTAAATAAATAAACAAAATGTCAAAGTATGCGAAGCATCCTTCGTTTTGTAGTTAACATGGAACTGAACAATTTTTGCATTTATACAGTCCCAGTATTTGGTTTTGCTCTAAAACTATTCACATCTACTTGTTTTATATATGGGGCCATTTATTATTTGGTATTTATTGTCTAATTAAAGAAATAACAAAGAGCAGAAGAATAGAAACTCAACCTGCATTGTAGATGCTTGCATGTTCAACAAGTTTCGTGCTTGCTGTGCTTGTTAACTTGTTTTGTTTCAAAAGTTGTTACATCAGATTGATTGGAAATATGAAAAAGGTGATTTTTCTGTCATTGTTTGCTAATTAACAGAAAGGAGAGGTACATATACAAGAAATACAGCACATTTTATATATATTTAAATACTGAATAACTTTCATATGTATAACCACCTCACCTTAATATTATTTTTTTTTTCATTTCAAGGTAATAAAAGTAATATGTATGTCTTGTGAGTACATACTTATTATATCTATGTCTATATCTATCTATCTATATATATATATATATATATATATATATATATATATATATATATATATATATATATTATGGTTTGTTAATACTGAAATGCATCTAGGACTTTAAAAGAACAATTTCAAAGATATTGTTGTGCTAAATAACATTGTGTATGGAAAAATCATTTTTTATTGGTATAAGCTAACTCAGAATAGGATGAGTTGTTGTTCTTCTTTCAGCTTTTCCCAGTTAGGGGTCGTCACAGCGGAACGCCGGTCCGCTAATGATTGGCAGTTGATTTTTACGGTGCCGAGGTGCCAGCGCAACCTTCAACGAAGGCAGGCCAATTCACGCATGTCTTTCGAACGCCACTCGACTGCGGGGAGGAGATGCAGACTCCACACAGAAGGCACTCCAGCCAAGAATCGAATGGGAGAACCTCTTGCTGTGAGGCAACAATGCTACCGCTGCACCACCACAGCTATCATAACAAAAATATTTAAATTAGTTCTAAGAACTGATTACACGGATAAGATAGTGAAAACCTTTTTTAATATAATACCATTCTGAAACAAATAACACTTTTGCAAGTTGTTCAGCATTTTTAGTCATAAAATGCACAAGTGTAAGATATTAGATGGATGTAGGTTTGCATAATTCTGAGCTTTAAATAATGGAATAGCTGCCTCCATAAGGCACTTTATAAAAAAAAAAAAAACAGCATAACACACAAAAAAGAGACAAGTCAGGTGTTGTCACTGGACCCTTATTGAAACAATCCACAATATATGTTCCAAGTAATGGTATGCCTTCTAAAGTGCTGTTTATGAGACTACTGGCAACAAAGCAGAGTAAAAGGCCAGCAGGACAATATCACAATTGACTAAAATAACATTGTGCAGTGCCTAAAATTAAGAGAATCTTCCCAGCCTGTTGTTTTCCATAATTGGCCTGGAACAAAGGTTAAAGGGAAGAAAGGTGTTTTGTAATCACATAGCCCTCAGCTGCACAACCCATGCTAGGATGTTCTTATAACCTAATGGTTAAATAAAACATTTGCAACAATCTTTGAGGTTTATAGATGTACTTTCAGGGTGTATTCTAATTTGTTCTCTAGCTTTGTTTTAGAGTGTTGCTGCATAATATTGTGATTATCTGAAGATGTATTTAAAGTCCTTATGGATCTGCATGTTTTGTTTCTTGTTGTCTTGTTTCTATAGAACCTTATACACTACAGTAGTAACTTGATAACCTTTTGCCCCCTAGTGTATCAAAGCTACCAGGTAATGAATTAGCACTCATTTCTATAGACTGTCTCTGCATTAACTCAAGCTATTTTCATATAGATTTCTCATGCATTTTTGTTGAACTAAAAATAAAACCAGTAGCATGTAGCAGTATGTTGAATCATGAGCCAGGATGCATTGCCACATGACACAGGAAGTACTGCGGGTGCAATGCAGAAAATCCATGCTTATGGTTTTAGGTTAATTAGGAATAACCTTCTAATGGTGAATATGGAAGAATATATTTTAACTGCAAACAAAAATTAAAATGTTTTGAACAGCTTATGTTTTAGCAGATTCTAGGCATACGACTTCTTTTACATTTGCTCACTCCCATCATGCATTTGGAGGCAAGCTTTACTTTACTGCCTCTCTTCTGCTAAAAATAGTTGAATAAACATTAAGGAAATTCTTTTTAGCTTTCTGAAACTTAATGTGCTTTTCCAAAAAGCTAGGGATGTAGGTTTATTGTACTTAGGTGTTGCTGTCTTTACCTCACTAACCCACATTGTCTGTGTGCTTTTTAAAATTAAAAAAAAAATGTTAAAACAAAGAAATAACAAATGCAATACATTCAGTTTGGCATGGTCTGCAATTATTCACTTCACTTTCTGCATATATGACATGCAGGAATGTCTCTGCTAGTAGTGCAATGGTGCCCTCTTGTGATATTTTTCCCAAAAATGAAAGAAAGAAAGATACAATTATGAAAAAAGGAAATGCTAGAGGAGCACTTCATATAAGCTGATCTGTAATTCAGGGCTAGGCTTTGGGTAATTAGTTCTTTGTAGTTTACCTGGTCAGTAACTGTTCTATTTTTGTTTTACTTTCCAGCTACATTTATATTATAAGCTGAGACTGAAGTGGAGAAGTTCCTTTCTCAGTCAAATGTTGCATTTTATGAATTCATTTTGTATAGGATTATAGTTAAAAATATATAATTATTCCCTTCCTTATTTCTTTTTTTGCCCACTTTTGCACCAAAAAAGCCAAAGGTAAAATGAAGGAGAGGGTTTGATTCATGCAAAATTTATGGACAAATGTACAGCTTTGTCCAATATCCTGATGACATGCCACTCTTATTAACCCTTGAGTCACACACACACACACACACACACACACACACACACACACACACACACACACACACACACACACACACACACACACACACAAACACACACACACACAAAACCCCACACACTAGGTTATGGTAAGCTGGGCTGCAACGGACATTTAAAAACAGTTAATATGTTAAAACCCTAGTAATATAATCAGGCCTGTTGCATAAAATGTCAGGTTCACAGACTTCTGAGTTTCTCAGTCTGTATATTCATAATAACCAAGGAGGCCCTGTGTATGTAGAAAGGCTGCTGTTCATATAGCTGGAAAGTGAACAGTGACAGCAGGAAAACTGCAGCCCTGGAAGTGAGGAGTATTGTGTGTTACTACTGCACCTGGAAGTGAGGAGTATTGTGTGTTACTACTCCACCCTGGAAGTGAGGAGTATTCTGTGTTACTACTCCACCCTGGAAGTGAGGAGTATTGTGTGTGTTACTACTCCACCCTGGAAGTGAGGAGTATTGTTCATAGGTTCATAGGTTCATACTAGGCTATCTGCCCTAGGGCATTTATAAGCCTAGCCAGAGTGTGTTTGGCTTTCGCCACTCATTTTAAATTAATTTTGCTATGCCTTTTTTTGAGGTTAGTATACTGTGCCTCTGTCTAACAGTGACACAGAAGTGATAGCCGGGGTAAACCTACGATCTCCCATCCACTCATCAAGATTCCTCTTGAAGAGAGTCAATGTGGGACTCTGCCTAACCTGGACTGGGATTTTATTCCAGAGTGAAGGGAGCCTCTGGGTTATGAATCTGTCCCTCCAGCATGTCCTATTTATTTCAGTGCTGAGGTTCAAGTGTCTCGAGCACGTAGCTCAATGGGATTTGGATTTTCTGAGGTGCAGCATGTCCATTAATTCCGGGTTGGACATGGCTTTATACGCCAGGCACAGATCGCCTCTGAGCAGGCAGTATGCCACTGAGTAGAGCTGGAGTTTCTTTAACCGGGCAGCATATGGCATCTGTTTGAGCCCTTTGATCCTCTTGGTGAGGTACTTTTGGGGTCTTTCCAGTTGCTGCAGGTGTCTGGTAAGGTACATCCCAAAAGGGGCATTGTACTCAATTATGGGCCTGATGAGGGATGAGTAAAGAGGCACAATGACCTCCCCTGATCTAGATGTGAATCCCTTCATGATTAGGTGGGCTATATAAAATGTTTTTCTAACCACTTTGGCCACGTGGTTGTCAAATGAGAGATTGCTATCAACTTGGGTCCCCAGGTCCCTAATGACTTCTTCTGTACTTAATGGATTACCACCTATGTGGTAATTTGTGGGCACTTTGTTTTTGCCAAAGGTGATGACTATACACTTTTTGGTGTTTAGCTTGAGGCCATGGCTCTGGCACAAGTTGTCAGTTTCTATGAGGCCCTGTTGGAGGATGCTTGTGTCGGCTGGAGAGTTGATTATGGCGCCCAGTTTGCAGTCATCTGCGAACTTGGTCAGCCACAGTCCTTCTGTGTTGGCCTGTACCGCCGAGAAATATATACCAAACAAGAGAGGTCCCAAGACTGAGCCTTGTGGGACGCCACTTGTAACTGGTTTGGAGTCTGACATGGCTCCAGCAATTCTAACCATGTGGGTTCTGTCCTTGAGCCAGTTTGCAACCCATCTAGTGACATAGGGGTTTATATTTATGCTGGTGAGCTTATCTATAATGCCCGAGTGGGGTATTGTATCGAAGGCTTTTGTGAGGTCCAGGTAGGCTGTGTGGACCACCATCCCCTCGTCAATGGCCTTGGTGACTGTTTCAAAGAAATCGACCAGGTTTAAGAGGCAGGATCTGCCCTTAACAAAGCCAAACTGGGTAGGATCCAGTGTCTGTAGGTCCCCAATATTTTTATTTATGAGGTCCATGATGATCCTTTCCATAGCTTTGCAGATCAAGCTAGTCAGGCTTATGGGGCGAAAGTTTCCAGGATCCGTTGAGGCACCACCTTTGTGGAGAGGGACCACTGTTGCTGTACGCCACTCTTTGGGTACATATCCTGTAGTAAGGCTAAGATTGAACAGTAGTTTTATGTTTGGGTTTAGCTCTTCTTGGAGTTCATGTAGGACGCAGCCTGGGACACCATCTGGTCCCACTGATGCTGTGTTTTTTGCTTTGGAGAGGGCGGCTCTTACCTGAGCATCTGAGATGTTAGGGGGGCAGCACTCTGTTGGGATAGATATTTGCCCTTTTGGTGGGGGGAGGGTTTGCACTGAACCTGTCAGCTAGGATGTTGGCAATATCTGTGGGCTCGGTGTATTTTTTGTCATTTTGGACTAATTCTGAGCATATCTGGGAATTCCCACCCAGGTTCCTAACATAACTAAAGAAAGCCTTGTGATCATCCTTAGTGTTCTGTGCAATTTTTCTCTCAAAGCTGGCCTTAGACGATTTTATGAGTGCCCGTAGTTTTTTGCTAATACTGATCAGAGATGCCTTCCCTTTTTGGGATTTTGCTCTATCATGTAGTAGCTTCCTCCTTCTATTGTATAGTTTGTTTATGGCTGGGGTCCACCAGACAGGACGTCTGCCTTTGGAGGATTGGGTCTTGGTTTTATTTGGGATTGCATGATCCATGCATTCCTGAAGGTGTTCATAGAATGCGTTTATAAAGGATTCTGCGGTCTGGGCCATATTTTCCACAGGCCGGGGCTTTGAAGGATTTCGCCTCAGTTTTGAGGCATGTGAAATTTGCTTTAGAGAAGTTTTTCACTGTGGTTTTCTGGGCAGGGGTGGGGTCGGGATGTGAATATCCAGTGAGATTAGTTTATGGTCTGATCTTACCAGTGAGGGATACACTTCTGGTCTGGACATAGTGTCCCCATGTTGGTGATGATCAGGTCCAGTATGTTTTCCCCTCTTGTGGGAGTGGTAACAAGTTGTTCCATAGCATTTGAGTTTATAAATTTTAGGAACCTTTGGGCTAGGGTGTTGGAGCTAGAGTAATGCTCCCAGTCTATGTTTGGGTAGTTGAAGTCGCCCAATATAATGGTGTTTGGAGAGACCTTCATATTTTCTAGTATTCTCAGGAAGGCCGAGTGGGGTTCCTGTGTTTGGGAGGGTGGTCTGTAGCAGGCTATAAACTGGAAGGCAGTTTTACCCACAGTTAGTTGCACATGGATAGTCTCTGATGCTTCGTGCTGTGCCACCAACCTGGAGGTGTGGGTATCTTTGACGAATATTGATACTCCCCCTCCTTTTGTGGTTCGGTCCAAGTTTTGGGGCCGAAAAGCATGGTATGAGGTATAACCTGGTAGTGCTGGGGTGCTCTCAGGAGCCTTGAACCAGGTTTCTGTTACTGCAGAGATATCAATGTTCTCCATGCTAAGGAGAGTTTCTAGTGCGTGCATCTTGAGGTTTAGACTTCTGGCGTTGAGTAGCATTACTCTTAGTTTCTTATCCCTTGTGATACCTATGGAGGTGGGTTTGTCTTTTGAGCCTTGCCTAAAAAAGGCACTATGGGGGTAGCAAGAGCCTTTGCCAATATCCGAAAGCCCAGGGGTGACAGGTGCAAGCCGTCCCTAGCGAAGCATCGTGGCTTGTCAAGCATGTCATCCCAGGCTGACAGGCATTGGATCCCCTTTGAATGACACAAACACTTAAGCCAATTGTTGAAATGAATCATCTTGTCTTCATACTGTGGCATCATTCTTGGTGAGGGTAAGATGCTACTCAAGGTCAGGGTCATACCGGCCTGGGCTACATGCTCAGAGAGCTCCTCTATGTCTCTTTTCATGTAGTCCAGGGAGGTACGTCTCAGGTCATTTACACCAGCATGGACAATGACTGAGTCATATTTGTACTTGCCTTGGAGTGACCTGAGTGCTTGTGTTATGTGACGGATCCTAGCGCCTGACAGGCAGCTCACCGTGACCTTCTCCTTGTTCAGTCTGGTGAGCGGGACGTCAGTGTGCCTGACGATAAAGTCACCTATTACAAGTGTATCAGGTGTGTTGTTTAGCCTTAAGGGCTGTGACTGTTCGGCACACTGGCTTTGTGAGCTATGTGTTGCACGTGTTTTGTTTTGGGGTAGCGGTTGCTTGGGTGTCTGCTTTGGAGGTCTCTGCTGCTTAGGCAGATTTTTATTTATAGCCTCCGAGTATGTTTTTGTGTGTTTATGTGTTTGGTTTGTTGTCGTGGTAGGTCTATGTGAGACTGGAATTGTAGTGAGTGTGGTTTCCTTCTCCTCCTGAGTGGTTACGCCAGTACTGAGTTGAGAGAGCTTAGCCTCCAGTTTGGCTATATGGTTGCATCTCTCACATGTGTTGGAATTTGTTGGGAGGAGGAGAGGGTTGTCTGTGTACATGAGGCAGTTGTAACATTGCCTCAAGATTCCCAGATTCACTAGCTGGACCGGAGAGGAGATTGACAACTGACCTTTGGACATGCTAGAATAGTATTGGGAATTCCTTTATAATTGAAAAAAAGGGCCAATGGGGTACAAGGTACTCAAGAGGAGTTTATGAGGGTGTAGTGCTTTTAATTTTTTAGAGCTGACTTATATAATTGCTTTAGTGAGCAAGTGCCAGGTAACTTAAATGCAATGTGTTACAGGTAACATAAATGCAAAAATGACAAACAGTAACTTTCTTTCAAGTGAAACAAGGAAATAAGTACAGTAAGCAATGCAGATATAACTAGGGATCCACAGAAGTGCTAAAAGGCCGTGTTTTAGGTGGAATTAGCGTTTCAGGGAAATAAACAAACAACAAGCATACAAACAAAGCTAGATTCAGCAGGCCTGGATCTAGTCTATGCTACAGCAAACAAGGTGTACCAATTTCAGTAAGAAACAGTTAGAATATGCAGGCACTATAAGCCTTTAACCAGAGATTCCCTGCTCAGAAGGGCAGAGTCCAGCCTCTCCTCCCACAAGAGTGCAGACCACAATCCTTCTTAACGTAAAATAACTGGCCTGAAGCCCAAGTGCTTCAACCAGAACTAATACACTTTTAGAATAACAGATACTGAGCTCTCAATCAGCAGTTCCCAACTTAGAAGGATGTAAGCTACCTGTCCTGCCACCACAGTGCAGGCCACAAACCTTCCTAATGTAAAACAACTGGTCTGAAGCCCAAGTGCTTAATCCAAAAGACTTAGAAATGATAGCTACACTTTAATCAAGTTACTACCAGCAGTAATAAATACAACTGAATACTTTAAAGAATGCCTGGATTAGTGCTCAAGTTATACAAACAAAGCTAGATTCATCAGGCCTGGATCTAGTCTATGCTACAGCAAACAAGGTGTACCAATTTTAGTAAGAAGCAGTTCAAATATGCAGGCACTATAAGCCTTTAACCAGAAATTCCCAGCTCAGAAGGACAGAGTCCAGCCTCTCCTCCCACAAGAGTGCAGAACACGAACCCTCTTAATGTAAAATAACTGGTCTCAAGCCCAAGTGCTTAAACCAGAATTAATACACTTTTAGAATAACAGACACTGAGCCCTCAATCAGCAGTTCCCAACTTAGAAGGATGTAAGCTACCTGTTCTGCCACTACACTGCAGACCACAAACCTTCTTAATGTAAAACTGGTCTGAAGCCCAGGTGCTTAAACTAAAAGGCTTAGAATGAGTTACACCAAGCAGTAATAAATACAAGTGAGTACTTTTAAGATGATGCAAAAGCAAAATAAAGTAGGAAAAAACACAAATACAGTAAAAGCAGATACATTTTTTTTGTTTTTTTTTTGTGGAAAGAGAGAAAGGAAAGCGAGAAAGGAGTAGCAGAAACTAAGCTGATTGGCCTTCTCAAATGCTCTCCCTGTACTGGGTAGAATGAGGTAATGACACTAGACTGGGAGGAGGGTCCCAGATCAAATTTACACTGGTGGCGGGCAAATGCAAAGCCACCAACTATAAAAACACTATACCAACAAGGACAAGGAGGGAGGGTGGGAAACAAACTGCAGAAATGTTACTCACAGTTGAAAAGCAGCAGTGAGCCTTTAAATGAAAGTTTTAAACAGCTAAAGGAGCCACTAGAAAAAAGAGTTTAACTGCAACAAGTTATCATAAACAAACAACCCAACAGATGCTTAATAAGAGTGGACAATTTCCAGTTAATACCTCACACACAGTGAAACTAGCTAGAAAAAATACACAGTACACAAAGTGCTATAAACAACAATGAAATAAAGAACAAAATAAACAAAAAACAGGATACTTAATGTTATATATTATAGCTCTGAGTTTGCTGAGTATCCTTCCTTCGATTAGCTCACTGTAAAATGGCAGAACACTCACAACTGAGCTTCTTAGGTAACAGAAAGTTGAATCCTGAGACAGCTTTTAAGAAAGAAATCTCAAAAGAACCAATGAGGTGCTTAGTCTAAGCTGTAGTCCAGGAGACCTCAGTCAGCCAATGACCTCAAACAATTCTCTCTCACTGAAATGCCTGATGGCTTTGGCTAAAACAAGATGTCCCTGAATTGTGTGTTACTACTCCACCCTGGAAGTGAGGAGTACTCTGTGTTACTACTCCACCCTGAAAGTGAGGAGTATTGTGTGTTACTACTCCACCCTGGAAGTGAGGAGTAGTCTGTATTATTACTCCACCCTGGAAGCGAGGAGTACTCTGTGTTACTACTCCATCCCAGGACATTTACTTGTTTATTTGTATTTGTTAACCAGAAGAGAGCACTGATTAACAGGGACACATTTCAGCATCAGGTCATAGACCCCTTTAAAATAGGGACACCAGTCCTCACTTTGTCATTAAGGTAATGATTGCTTTGGCCACAGAGAACAGAGACATGGCACAGGTAAAAACTATTACCGGTGCAGCTTGCTACACCATCCACATACAGCAATGAGGTTTCTGAAAAAGCGAGAGGCTTGGACATTAGTCTTGGCAAGCTTTTCAACACTGTTCTGCTCTCTCTCTCTCTCTCTCTCTTTTCCTGAACTCTGCTCTGTTTCCTTTTTCACTATCCAGGAGTGGACAAAATTAAAAACAAGTTCCATAAGAAGCTATAGTTCTACCTGTACCTCTCAACAGTCCAGAGTTTTGCAGAATGCCTAGATTTTTGCCTCATATTTTTGGTGTATTCCTCATACAATTTGTGATTTTCTGGCAAGTCATTGAGGACTGAAGTCACTAAATAATGATGTACATTTGAGTTTCAAACTTTGTATCTTTCAGTATATGCACGCCACCACAAATGCTGTTTTTTTTTTTCTAACAACTTTCTAAGTTTATAAAAGCAATAAATTAAAGTCTGTTGCTATTTTTAGACTTTGTCCCTCATTGTTTTAGGCTTTGTCCACATTTCTTGCATTAAGCAGTTGAGAGATATGGCAGTTGTTCCACATTAACAAAGTATTCTCCTGTATGGACAATACATGTTAAAGGTAATCTTCTAATGCAGAAGCAAGCCATATCTCCCACAAGCCATTAAATATTTTTCTGCCTCACCTGCTGCCCGTTTAGTCTGTAGTAAATTAGGAAAGTCCAAAAAAGTAGAATGATGAGATAACACCAGGGTCTCAGCATAAAACAAACAATCTTTTATTTTAAAACAACATAAGCATTTTCACAGCTCTTGCTGCTTCTTCAGATGTCAGTATAAAAATGCAGTCACACACACAGCAATTTATACAGAAATTCAACAAGCAAATCAACCAATTAAACAATTATGTATTAAAAGGATACAGACAATAAATGTAATAAAAGTTTAAAAGTAAGAAATAAACTTAAAATCAACTAATGCACATAAGTGTATGTAAAGCTCATCTAAAAACTGAGCGTGTCTGTAACAAAGGTTTAAGGGGGACTTTATCATTTAGCCATTTAGTCCTTGTCTAAATTAGGAAAGTGACTCCTTTATTTACAGGTGAAGCACAAGCTGAAGCCTTGTCTTTTTCAAAACTTTCCATATCAGTACATTTTTCTTTCCTGTAGAAAATAATTTATGTTTTGTTCCCTCTTAAGGAAGCAGAAGCAATAAGACACGTGATCTGACAGATACAGCATGTGAGCAGCAGTAAAATTAATGATTAGGCATAAGGCAGAGTGACTTTAGCTACTGACCACGTCACATGTCTGAAGCACTTCCTCTAGTGTGTCTCATTATACTTATCAATGGATTACTTTTTATATTGGAAAGGTCAAAACAGAGTATACGCATATGTGTTTAACAGTAATTATCATGTATTTATTTATTTATAATAAAAATTCCTTCCCCCGACTGAGGATGACATAATTGTATAAGAGTGCAAAACAGAGGGTACGAAAGAGAAACAGCCACATACTCCTGTGTGTCTGTGTGTGTGTGTGTGTGTGTGTGTGTGTGTGTGTGTGTGTGTGTGTGTGTGTGTAGGCAATGAGTGAGTGACAGACAGATCTTGCACATTTTGAGATTAAATGTATTTTCCTTTTAATTTCTTCAAAAATGCATTTCAGTTGTTTAGTTTTGCCTTTGATTAAGTAATCATTTACCAGCTTTCATTTATGTCTGTAAGAAAGCAAGTAGTGTTTAATCCTCCCTTCCTCTTTCTTTTTGTTTTGCTCTTTGGTAACACCATAAGCCCTTGGGTGGATGATAAAATCTGCATACTGTTCACTCTCTTACATATCTTGTGTTAATTTTTTAAAATGGACTATGGGTGGTATTCATAGTCATTACAGGCAGAGGATAACTTGTTATAACCTTAATAATCAAGAGATACTTGACAGGCTCAGGGTGAGCAGCGACATTATAAGGGTCTTAGTGGGTTTGTATGACCCCCGTAGGGGTACTGGAGGAATGCATGGGCTTCCTATTTCTGTGGACACTAAGGTATGTATGGTCCTTACTATACTTGCCACAGGAACTTCCAGAGACAGACTGGGAACAATTTGAGGCTTTCACAGGCTTCTGCCTAAAGGATACTGCAACAGTTTCTGGTTGTACTCTTAGCATGTGTTGATCACCACATCTATTTCCCAGTGTCACCTCAGGACCAAGCCTAAACTTTGCATGCCTTTTATGAGGTGGCACATTTTCCTGTTGGACTTGGTGTGATACATTGCACCTGTGTTGCAACTAGGCTCCTTGTGGTCCACAGGGGGAGCCATACTTCAGTAGGAAGGGTTGTCATTCCATCAGTTGCCAGGTATTGTGAGATGCATGGAAGTGCATCTCCAAAATCTCTGCCTAGCTTCCTGGCAATGCACATAATTCCCATATCTGGCACACTAGCTCACTCTACCACCTCTTCCTGCCAAGCAGTCATCTTGTTGGTGACTTGAAAAGCACATATGTTTTGTTTATATTATATTTAAATTGTTATTCACGGTAAAAAGTATTGCTGAATACTAAAACATTTTTCTTTCTTTTGTCTCTCTCGTTTTCTCACTTTGTTTTTTTTTTTTCTTTTTCTATTTCAGATAATGCCGAATATCCAAAGATCCGTGGCTAATGACACAAATGAGAAATCCAAATGGAACTTCAGAGGTGATATATTACACCTTCCTGTCCCAGACCTGTATTGTCATCAAGAGGGTCTTTGGCCTCCTGAAGAGCTGTTTCGAATACCTGGCTAAGTCTGGGGTACCCTACAGAATGACTCGGTTACTGCATGTAGGATGTTTACTGCGCATTACATTTTGCACAACATGATCATGCACTGGTCTGGTGGTAAAGTGACCCATACTGTCACTGCAGGTCCCAGTTCCAGTCTCACCATAACTAACAATGAACAGATAGCAGCAGTAGTAAGGAAACCCATGCAGCTGGATCATGCATGGCATATGGCTGTACAGGTATAGAGGCAGTGTCTTGTCTAGAACTATGGGCCATGACATTCAGACTAGTGTTTCCTTGCTTACAAAAACACATAGAGTATACACAATGCATGTGGTGATATATGTGGGCTATGCTGTGTGATGCATGCTCTGCTGTCACTGTTCATCTGACATTCTCTCTTATCTTAAATGATAATATATATCTATCTATATATATATATATATATATATATATATATATATATATATATATATATATATATATATATATAGATATATATATATATATATATATTTTATTTCTTTTTTATTTCATACCAGTTACTCATATTATTGTTTGCTGAAGTCTTGCCTGAGTGCTCACTGACTCCTTTTCAGAGACTTAAGGCATCATTTAATAATCACCTTTTTAACTGTTTTGCAAAATAAATTGTTTAGAAGTGCTGTACATAAACATGCATGTACTGAATGTCATCATTTGGTATTAGTAAATGCAGTTATTTCAATATTTAATTACTTTATGCATTGCATTTTAATGAAAATGTATATTTTTCATATTTACAATTTATTATCAGATTAAAGTATGTTGTTTGTTGAGGTACTACAAATCAGATTATTTTTATTTTGTCATACACTCTCATTTGTGACTTCAAAGACAAAGATAATCATTTGTGAAATGGTGAGGAGGCAGCAGTGTTTGTTTAAATGGCAGGACACTCATTTTAATGTGCAATTTTTTCATTACTGTGTTTCCATGAAAAGTTGCATACTAATGCTTTTCAGATGTAGGTAACTGTAAGCTGTAGAAATGTTACTGCACCGATGTTAATGACTGCATTCTCATGTTATGTCATACAGATTTCTTTCCACAGTTCCCAGAGGTTCTAATCAATACTATTACAAGAATGTAATGCATACAGTTGTAAAGCTTCCCATTCCCCCAGAACATTTTTTTTATATATTCTTAACCGCCTAGTTAAACCATTAAAAAGCCTTTATGAAGTTGAAATAGTAAGTAAAGACTATCAAAGCTAATTCATAAATGTTCAACATCAAATGAGTCATACACATCTCAAAAAGATAGGCTAGGTGACAGTGGAAGTGATTTTGAAGAGGTGCTGTCATGAGAGCTATATAGTGAGTTGGTTCAAGGTCTGCAGGCACTGATCTTACAATTCTTTTAGACTTTGATTGACACCTCAAAATAGAGGTCTTTTGAGGTTTAGATGAACATTCACATGGTCTGCATGAAACCTCTTGTGACTGCCCTGCCCGACTAGTTACATTATTTTCCTGAGAAGCACTTGAAGTCTCATTGATCTGCACACATGGGTCCGGACAGGACCCCATCCTCTTACCCTTCCAGGACTGACTCCTACTTAAGTCTGCTAAGTCCTAACTAATGTACAAATGGAGGCAGCCACTGATGCTTGGTGTGCCATGTGATCCTGGCATTATCCCTGCTCTCTGCCATTTCCATGTGGTGCTGGAAGTTCTCATGCATACTGGGGGACTCTGTCCATTTCCAGCTGACTGTCTGTGGCAGTGCTCTGAGCACTAACAATGTCTCGGTACATTTGTTGCCGGGCAGCTAATGCTCTTGGGATAACTGTAACAAATGTGTGCACCTGCCTCCTCTTTGTAAAGGTGCCGCTGTAGGACTGTTTCCTCTAAATGCCTGCCATTATTATCAAAGTGTTCATTTGGGTTTGAAGACACTGGTGTAGAGGTGCATGCTTATCCCTCCTGTACAAGCCTAAGTGCTATATTAGCATTCGCTTAACTCTGTGATGCACTTTCACTTCCTACAGAGTTATTAACATATTATGGGGCGTGAGATCCTGCTATTTAATTTGGGGACTGTGTGCCACCTTTCTCAGGCTGCCTCATAAATATAACTATGTTTTCAGCATCATTGTCACCAACAGCAGCAGTCATTTTGCTGTTGATATCTTCCAAGTTCATTGGTGTGGTGGGACTGTTTGTTTCTGATGCTGATCTTGTTAAAAAAATATTTGAAAACATTGCTCATAATGCAATAGCATACCCTGCTCTACGCTTTTTGTAAGGGAGTATGGGGAACACTTACCATGCACCCTGCCTTCATTGCTATTCTGAGCTGATGTAGAAGGCTCACTTAGTAATACTTATAATCATTTGTGTAATGGAAGCATTCATTGTCAGCATTCAGTTCTCTATATGAATATATGATACTATTTTTAAACCATCCTTCATCAGCAGATAAGTGATGCAACAGCAGACATTGGTAAAAGCCAGTGTCCACACCACCTCTGATTATTCCAGTGCCATCATCATCTGTGTCATCACCATGGATAAAGAAAAGGTATTCCTCATCTGGTGTTAATTGAGTAATTGTTGAAGCCCCCCCCTCCCAGTACTGGTAGGGGCAATTGCATTCCACATTGCCTTGCATTTAATGTGTCTTACCATATCATTTGTCCACTTCTTAGACTATGCTAATGTGTGGTTTCTGCCTCCCACTGCTTTAATGTTGAGGACAACTTGATTCCAGGCTTGTGTCCTCTTAGCTTATTTGTCCCCCCTTTTACCAAACATACATATCCCCATATGTCCTAAGGGTCACCATAAGGACACAATTTTCCTCATGCCTGAAGCTATCCTTTCTCTCCCATGATCCCTTGTTTTGTATCATTACTGCATATTAAAAAAAGGTCATTCACAAAAAAGTTTTGGATGCAATCATCATTTAAACTTCACAACATTGACCAGGCGTGCTTGCCACACTCAAAAAAAATGTTAGGTGACACAGGCCACATAGTTGTAGACACACTACACACTTCCTCATGCCCTATTTAAGTCTTGTAAAGTCATACATTTAGTTCTGGTCATGAATTATACACACACCAATAATGTATTCCAGAAGATATCCACTATGCATCTTGGAGACATGGCAGACTAAAAATGTGTGCATTTATATATTTATTTAATTATTTGTTTATTTGTTCATTTATTCATTCAATTATTTAACTTTTGTTTACTAGTAAGTGTACTGGTTCAAGGACACTTTTCAGCCATTACCTAGCCAAAGGCAGGTTATCAACAGTTAGAAGTATATAGACTAAACAAATCAAATGTCAAAGAGAATTTTAAATAGTCAGTCATATTATTAATCTGGGTTACAAACATTCTCAATTCGTCTGGGCCTCCATCCCAGATGAAAAAGATGTCGTCCACAAAACGACGATAGAAAAGAGCATGTCTCCTGAAACTGTCTGTCAAAAACAATTCATCTTCCTCCCAAAGGGCCAGGAACATGTTGGCGTAGCTATTGGCACACGAAGTGCCCATAGCCACGCCATCATGCTGTATGTAAGTCTCCTGATTATAGAAGAACACATGCTTGTGTGTGGCAATAACAAGTTAGTAATAATTTATTTTGCTTTCCTTTAAAACATGAACACTGCTGTTATGCTTTTGTGCATATGTGTGGGTCAGTGTTTGTGTTGGGGGGGGCAGTGTAGTTAAGATTAAGAATACTCCATCCATGCAGATGATAGGCAGTTATTTTTGATGGTGGCAGGATGTGTGTTAAAGCAATTGGCACAATGGCACAGTAAGGAGTTTTGCCATTTCAGAACATTTGCTCTAGTTGAGTTCTTAGATGAGGCTTTTTCAGGGTGAAGCCTGCATGCCATCCCTGTTTCTGTGTGAGTTTATACATATGCTGTGGTCTGCTCTAACATTCCAAAGACATGTCATAAGTGAAATGGCACTCCCCCTCTATGCCTGAAGGTAAGCATGCTACAAGTGTTTATGTTCATTCGTCTTGTGATAGAATAGGCGTGTGTGTGTGTGTGTGTGTGTGTGTGTGTGTGTGTGTGTGTGTGTGTGTGTGTGTGTGTCTTCTGTGGAAGGTTGGGTGCCGGGCTGGCAACTCGACACTGTAAAACTCCACTGCCAATCATGAGCGGACAGGTGATCCGCTGTGGTGACCCCTAAATGGGAAAAGCCGAAAGAAGAAGAAGATTATTATCAAGTATGACTTCCAAGAAAAGACAGATTAGATCTACCTGTTTATCATCATTTTCACTATGTTTAGTTAGATATTTCTTAATAGATACCACATCCAACTTATTCCGGATGATGATGAACAATGATTGCACATCTAGGGTGATGAAGAGAATGTCTGTCTTAATCCCTAAAGTATTTGTAAAACTGTATAGGTCAAGAAGGAATTGTCTCGTGTCCTTACGGACAACAGTATTCAAGTTCAAAATGGGTCGAAGAAACTTCTCTACATATAAGGAGAAAGGTTCGGTACACCACCCCCTCCCCAATACTATGGGTCTCATGGGGGGAGGGGTTTGCCATCCTTATGGATCTTAGGTAGACCCTGCATGACCAGAATCATGGGATATTCTACCTCTAAGAATCTTCCCAACTCACTAGTGATGGCAAAACTTTTAACCAAATCATCCACCATAATGGAAATCCTACATTTAATGGCATTGACATTTTCTTTACTAATCACACTATAATATCTAGAGTCATTCAATATACTAATAATGGCATTATGATATCTTTCCCTATCCATGAGCACTACAGGCCCACCCTTATCCACGGGTCTAATGACAATAGTGTTATTATTCTGTAACCTTATCAGGGCATTCCTCTCCTTAAAGCTCAGATTATATCTATTACTATTGGCCCTCCATTTAATTCTAACATCATTGTACATGGTATGTAGATCATCCTCAATCAATTTATAGAATGCTTCAACCAATGGGTGATTAGTTGGCTTATACAAACTGGGTTTCTTAAAAACAGAACCATACTCAATGTTATTATTCCCAAACTCATAATTTAGCATAACATTTCTATTAAACATCTTCACATTAGTTAAAACATCTGTTAAACTACTTTGTTTTGTTGGGATAAAGTTTAAACCCTTATTCAAAACATTGAATTCATCAACATCTATATTTCTCCGTGAAATGTTCCAAACTATACAGTTCCCACTTGGCTCCACATTTTTTTGAGAGACTGATTTGATTGTCTCTCCACTGAAAATTTGCATTTTTGTCTCCCTCGACTGACAGAATGGTCTCTCTTTACCCCTTCTCCTCAGAAATAGGTAAAGGGAGTTGGTGAAAACCCGTAACCATAGATTGCCTGTTATCTGTAGTAGTGTTCACTGTTGCAACTCGTGCCAACTTTGGACATACAACAGGCTGATTAACATCATTGCTACCTAAGGAATTACAAGGCAAAACAGTCTGTTTAGACAATGGCTGCCCTGCAACTTCTAAAATTCCAGCACTGACAGAAGCTGTTGATGAATTAGAAGCTTCTGTTCTCTCATTACAGTTAATGGCAATGTCATCATTATTGAGACTTTCATCCAATGTACAACCTTCATTCATATCCATTACATTGCTCATAATATTATTAGAGTCACAAGTACTACCAGGCAATTGATCCCTAGTAGCATTAGGCAGTGTCCCCTCACCCGGTACAAGCCACCTATTAGCATAGGGCTATTGTGATTAGTAAAGAAAATGTCAATGCCATTAAATGTAGGATTTTCATGATGGTGGATGATTTTGTTAAAAGTTTTGCCATAACTAGTGAGTTGGGAAGATTCTTAGAGATAGAATATTCCATGATACTGGTCATACAGGGTCTACCTAAGACAATGTTTGAATTTACAGATTTTCATTTATTATTGCATTACCTTAGGTACTACTGAAAGATGCAGACATTTGTATAGGCCTACAATTATGTAGTAGTGCATTAGTTGAATAAGGAAGTCCTTTCTTTTCAGACTTGTAACTACACTTACAACATGACAAAATCAGTCAGGTGCTACACCCTAGTAAGACTGGGGATTGGGGAAGGGTGGATGGGGATCTGCTGCATTGTGAAGTGATTGCCCAGTGCATGCTTTACTGAGAACTTACTAATATTATTAACTCTGTATTACTTCTACATACATTTTAACTCCTCTCCCTATATGCTTAGAATTGTTCAGAAAGAAAACTATCAAGTATACACTTTTGAACAGCTTAGGAAATGAAAACTGCCGTAACCTGCAACATTGTTCTCTTTTTGCATTTATGTTGATTCATATTCAAAGACTGCTACATGCAAAGCATAGATATATATTTTTTTAAATTCTAACCAAAGCTATCTAATTTTCTTTATTCATGACAATAATTGGGAGATTAGCAAATTATGAGCATTCGATAATGTTATTTGTTTGAAAAATATGCATGGCTAAGCAAATAACACATTGAATATACCTGCTGAGAAATAATAATGGCATGTGTGATGACCATGTCCTGGCCCAGCAATCAAGGAGCCTCAATCCTCACCACTAACACCAGGGAGGTCATCTAATAGAAGAGGAAAGGATAACAAATACACACAGCAAAGTACAATTTCTCTTAAGTGCACACATAGATCACAGTCAGTTTGGGGCTGGTTGCTCCCTTGCTCCCCAAGTTCCCGATAAGACTCCCCACTGGCACAGCTATAGGGTCCAGATCTCAGCCTGGCTGGTAAGCTAACCTCCAGTACCCTCTCTGTCCAACCAGTGTTTTGTATCCCTGCCCAGGTAGCTGACACACACCCACACTTTGAGATAATTATTTATACAACTTCACAGACACTTCTGGGAAAGGCTGACACAGATTCTCCAGCTGTACCCCTTTACCCAGACTATACGGTAGTAATTCCTAACACCACCAGCTAATATTTATCAGCTATCCAAAGGCCTTAAAAGGGTGTCCAATTATTACTGTGCAATATTATTATCCAATTGGTAATTTAACTATTCAGTCTAAGACGTATTAGAGTGGCTTATTACAATAAACTATAAATATGCAATGTACTCTAGAGCCTACTATCTCTACACAAACCAGCCACAGGTAAAGGTTTTTAAAATATTTAATAATAAATAATTAAAACTCAAGACAATACTACTATACCACAGAGATATCTAAGAGTTCAGAGATCACACAAAAACTTAAAATATTACAGTAGGACAGGTCTGATGTCAAAGGAAAACACTTAATCTAACTTTCTAATCATTAGCTATTCTTAAGAGAAAACACAGTGCTACAATCCTACTTACAGATATATAGAGCATAATCAGTGCTGGGGTTGATGGTCCAAGACAAAAATGCTTACAGTCTCTCACTGAAAAATAGTTTTTAAACCCACTAACAAGCAGCTCTGCTAAGACTCTCCCAGATTTCATCATTTTGACACTTAGGTATTTCCAGTATACACATTACATAATTTTGACACTTAGTCTGGAGTTCACAGGCCAACAAACTGCATTATTTAGCCATCTAACACCTGCTCAGGAAACTATAACAATAAAAGACATTTCACATGTATACTCTAGCAGTCATTCCTTAAGTTAAGACAATAGAAATAATGTGTTCAGCCAGCCGGTTCGGCACCACCATTTAGATAAATGTAACTTCAAAGAACATTTGAAATGCTCGGCTTGGTTTTCCTTACAGCAGATGGCAATGTTGCAACAATCTTGAAGTTCACATTTTACAGTGTTTTCTTTCATTTAAGAACACAAGCCTGTATTTTACATTTATTTTTACAAATAATAGAATTATGTATCAAATTCTATTTGACTAGGCTGGCAGCCTTCGCCCATCTTTCCCCAATCTTCACATCTCTTCCCCCCATGGGAACTCAAGCTAGTTTTTCAAGTGACCCATGAGAAATGTCGCTTGAGAGGGTAGGTCTATTTGGGTGTACCTCACCCCATTCCCTGTCTTGAGAGTCCATCTTCATTGGCATTACTATTCCCACTGCGGTGCTGCACTGACATCATATACTTTGCAACCCCAGACTCCATCCTAGCAATCTGGCATTTTGCTGACTGGCTCTGTTCAACTATGTTAGAGGGTTAGGATCTGTCATTACAGTGAATTTTCTTCCACACTATAGCTAGGCATTCCTTTTCTACAGCTGCATAGCATTCCTTCCTGGGTTGGAGCCTATGACTGAGATAAACCAGTGGGTGCTCTTCCCCCTCTGAAGTAATCTGGCTAAGTACAGACCCCACTCCATGGTTCCAAGCATCCACTTGTACAACACATTCTTTGCTGTAATCTGGACTGGCTAACACAAGGGGGGTCTTTCCAGAGCTTCTTTAAGCTTCTGAAATGCCTGCTCACGTGCTGGAGTCCACATTACCTTATCTGGCCTGTTCTTCCTTGTCAGGTCTGTGAGGAGAGCAGCTATGGTACTATAAATAGGGACAGACTTTATATAGTACTCTGCTGTCCCTAAAAATGCCCTCACTTGCTTTTTGTTAACAGGTGCAGGCCATGCCTGAATAGCTTCCACTTTGGCAGGTTCTGGCCTTATCTTAACATTCTCCACTCTATGTCCTAAGTAGGAGACCTCTGCCATACTCACCTGACATTTGCTTGGCTTAATGATCAACCCTGCCCTCTGTAGTTTGCCCAGCACCTCCCTGAAATGCTGAAGGTGCTTTGGCCAGGAATGGCTGTAGATGGCAATATCATCTAGGTAAGCAAGAGTAAACCCTCCTGCTCCTGCTAGGATATTATCCACCAGCCTCTGGAAAGTCGCTGTGGCATTCTTCATCCCAAAGGGCATCTTTGTGAACTCATACAAGCCAAAAGGAGTCACAAAGGCTGACTTGTCTCTAGCACTGGGAGTCAACGGCACCTGCCAGTAACCCTTGGTAAGATCAATGGTTGTAAGATACTTAACCCTACCCAGCTGATCAAGGGCCTCATCTGTCCTAGGCATGGGGTAAACATCTGACTCTGTGTGACTATTTAATCTCCTGCAATCTACACAGAACCTGGTGCTGCCATCCTTCTTTGGCACCAACACCACTGGCGAGGCCCAGGGACGGTTGGACTCTTGAATCACCCCCTAGTAGGGGCCTGCCTAATAGGCGTTTGGGGTCCTTTATCCACCTGGTGCTGCACCAGGTGGGTGCTCCCTGGTTTCCCAGTGAACATGTCCCTAAATTCCTGCAACACTGCTCATATTTCTCGAACCTGGGTAGGAGATAGCTGCTGGGACATTACTATCCCTTCCACCGAGGTGTCAGCCTGTGCCTCACTGAGGAAATCAGTCCCCAGATCTCCTTAGACTCCTCCTACAATCACTGCAAATGCTAAGCACAAGGGCCTCCCTATAATGGTAAGGTTTCATCATGTTAACATGGAACAATTTGTGCCCCTGCCATCTGCCTAGCACTTCCACCATGTACTTAACATCATTTACCTTTCTTACTACCTTGTAGGGTCCCTCCCAAGCTGCTTGCAGCTTGTTGTGTCTGACAGGAATGAGAACCATTACCTGCTGCCCCACAGCATACTCTCTAGCTCTAGCATTCCTGTCATACCACACCTTTTTCTGTTGTTGGGCTTCTGCCAGGTTCTCCTGGGCCAAGCCCATGAGTTCCCTGAGCCTTCTCCTGAGGTTTAGGACATATGCCACAACACACTCCTTGTGAGACTCACACTCACCTTCCCACTCATCTTGAATTGAATCTAGAGGTCCTCTCACCCTATGCCCATACAACAACTCAAAGGGTGAAAAACCTGTGGATTCCTGGGAACCTCTCTGTAAGCAAACAACAGATGTGACAAATATTTGTCCCACGCCCTTTTAAACTAATCTGTAAATGCCTGTAGCATGGACTTGATTGTAGAGTTTAACCTCTCAACAAGACAATTAGTCTGGGGATGGTAGGGGGTGGTATTCATGTGCTTCACCCCACAGGACTTCCACAGACAAGCCAGTAGGTCTGACAAAAAACTGACACCTCTGTCAGACAGTATTTCTTTTGGGAAACCTACCCTGCTGAAAATCTCTAACAAAGCATTTGCCACCTTCTCTGCCTCAATGGAGGACAAAGCCACTGCCTCAAGGTATTGTGTAGCATAATCCACAACCACTAAGATATAATTTTTCCATGTAGAACTTGGGGTACTCAGAGGATCCACAATATCCATAGCAACCCTCTGAAATGGCTCCTCAATCATAGGCAAAGGCATCAAAGGAGCTCTCACCTGGTCTCCTGCCTTGCCTACCTTTTGGCACTGCTCACAGGTCCTGCAGTACCCTGTTACATCTCTGGAAATTCCAGGCCAATATAAGTTTTGCATAATATGCCTCTTTGTACATTTTCTGCCCATATGACCTGCAAGGGGGAATATCATGGGCTATGGCTAGAAGTGCTAGACAGTAAGCTCTAGGCACTACCAACTGCTGTACTCTCTCACCTTCTAGCCTTCCCTCAGGGGTCCACTCTTTGTACAGCAACCCTTTGTCCCAGTATACAGATTCCCCCTTCGGTTGAGAATCAAGTGCCTCCCTAGCTACCTGCCTCAGACCTTGCAATGTAGGGTCTGAGACCTGAGCCTGCCTCGGCTCTCTCCTTGTAACCCTTCCCAGCTCTCCTTCCACAGGAAGTCTGGCATCCTCTGACAGTGGTACCTCACTGTCAGCCCGGGTACTACTACTCACTTCTACCTTTGCAGTTACCCTGTCCAAGGGAACATCAGTACCCATAAGCATATGTGGCTCACATTCAGTCTCACTGCTACAGCATAGCTTCCTCCCTGAAGTAACCACCTCAGCAGTCCTGGCTGCAAGTATGCAGTCTGTCTGGGTCTCCCCCAGGCTACCAGATCCACATGCTTGTCTCCTAGCCTCACTGCATATAACTGCATAAGTACATGGTACTGCCTTATCCGAATCCTTCCCTCTCAGGACATCTGCAGGATGGTAGTTCCATACCTCGGTTGTCTCAAGACAACCCACTATTGGCATTTTGCCTTTACCACTTACTGGCTCCCTCACCTTTGGTTCCCCACCTTGCCTCCGTGGACATCTGTATGCCACATGGCCTCATTGGTTGCATTCAAAACATTTAACCCTAGCTCTTGGATGTGTACCTGGACAAGTGGCTGTCCCTGCTACTGGCAGATTCTGTTGGGGCAGTCTGTGCTGCCCACCATGGGTTCCTTTAGACCCATGAGCAGTACTGGGGGTCCTCTTCCTGTGCAGGGCTGCCCTGCTGGCCAGGTATAAGTCTTCCTTCTTCCCTAACTCATCTGAAGTAGCACATTGTCAATCAGATAACCAGATACTCATGTCCTCAGGCAAAGTGCTAAGGGCCTGTTCCCCTCACCAAAAGGTCTGCCAGCCCTTCAAAAGTGGTGACCTGACATCCACTCACCCAGCTATGAAAATAAGTGCTCAGTTCAGCAACATTTTCACATACATTTTCATCTGTCTTGCGTCTATGCTCACAAAACTTTTTCCTATACATTTCATGTGTTAGCTTAAAACATTCTAACAGACATTTCTTTACAGCAGTATAATCAAAACAAACAGAGTCAGGCATTTGTGGTATACAAGTTACAGCTTTCCCATGGAGTAAGGGGGTCAGGAACCATACCCAGAGCCTTTGGTCAACACTATACTGTTTGCATACCCTTTCAAACATGTGAATGAAAGTATTAAAATTATCCCCCTCTTTAAATTGCAGAAGAAATTTACTGACCTATTGTGTTTCTGGGGTCGAGTTACTCCCTTCCCCATTACCTCCATGACTCTGGTGAAGAGTCAGCATTTCCCTCTCAAGCTTTCTCTGGCACTCCTTCTTTTTTTGGCTTCTATCTCCAAATGCCTTGCCTCCAACTCAAGTCTCTTTAGCTCTAGCTAGAATTTTAAGTCCACTGCAGAAAGGTTGAGATGTCCATTCTCTGAGGATATTGTATCTCCACTGCCAGTCTGATTGTCCTCCTGGATGCTGTTTTCTGATGCAGCTGTAACCAAGGCTACAATCAGGTCTGCCTTAGTCAGGTTTCCATGCAGCAGTCCCCTAGCCTGGCACATCTCCATCAGCTAGCGCCTTGTCAGCTGTCCATACTCCTCTGCTGACAATCTGCCTGCTCACCCTGAGTAACTAAGGTAACAAAAGAAATAAAACAATTGTGATCTGAACTCTGAGTATACACTGCGCGGCTGATTTAGAGTACAAAACACCTTCAGAGATCACTGTACATAAACTACAGGATTCACTCTACCCACACCACTACAAATCAATTAATATGTGATGTGGATATCCCACCACTGCCACCAGATATGTGAGGATATCTTTTCCCAACCACTGCCACCAGACATGTGATGACCATGCCCTGGCCCAACAATCAAGGAGCCTCACTCCTCACCACTAACACCAGGGAGGTTGTTTCATAGAAGAGGAAAGGATAACAAATGCACACAGCAAAGTACAATTTCCCTTAAGTGCACACAGAGATCATAGTCAGTCTGGGGCTGGTTGCTCCCTTGCTCCCCAGGTCCCCAATAAGACTCCTCACTGGCACAACTATAGGGTCCAGATCTCAGCCTAGCTGGCAAGCTAACTTCCAGTACCCTCTCTGTCTAACCAGTGCTTCATGTCCCTTCCCAGGTAGCTGACACACACCCACACTTTAAGATAAGTATTTATACAACTTCACAGACACTCCTGGGAAAGGCTGTCACAGATTCTCCAGCTGTGCCTCTTTACCCAGACTATACGGTAGTAATTCCTGCCACCACCAGCTAATATTTATCAGCTACCCAAAGGCCCTTAAAAGGGTGTCCAATTATTACTGTGCAATATTATTATCCAATTGGTAATGAGACTATTCAGTCTAGGGCTTATTAGAGTGGCTTATTACAATAAACTCTATAAATATGCAATGTACTCTAGAGCCTACTATCTCTACACAAACCAGCCACAGGTAAAGGTTTTCAAAATATTTAATAATGAATAATTAAAACACAAGACAATACTACTACACCACAGATATATCTAAGAGTTCAGAGATCGCACAGACACTTAAAATAATATAGTAGTACAGGTCTGATGTCAAAGAAAAACACTTAATCTAACTTTCGAATCTTTAGCTATTCTTAAGAGAAAACGCAGTGCTACAATCCTACTTACAGACATATAGAGCATAGCAGTGCTGGGGTTGATGGTCCAAGACAAAAATGCTTACAGTCTCTCACTGAACAATCGTTTTTAAACCGACTAACAACAGTTCTGCTAAGGCCCTCACAGATTACATAATTCTGGCACTTAGGTTTTCCCAGTATATACATTACATCATTTTGACACTTAGTCTGGAGTTCCCAGGCCAAAAAACTGCATTATTTAGCCATCTAACACCTGCTCAGGAAACTACAACAATAAAAGACATTTCACATGTATACTCTAGCAGTCGTTCCTTAAGTTAAGACAATAGAAAGAATGTGTTCAGCCAGCCGGTTCAGCATCACCATTTAGATAATTGTAACTTCAAAGAACATTTGAAATGCTTGGCTTGGTTTTCCTTACAGCAGATGGCAATGTTGCAACAATCTTGAAGTTCACATTTTACAGTGTTTTATTTCATTTAAGAACACAAGCCTGTATTTAACATTTATTTATACAAATAATAGAATTATGTATCTAATTCTACTTGACTAGGCTGGCAGCCTTCGCCCATCTTTTCACAATCTTCACAGCATGCTTAGGTGTAACTGGCAAAAAAGTGAAATGCAGATAAACAAGAATTGCCTCATTCATCAATAGGCAGTTGAACAGCAGGTCTCCTATAACAGGAGACAGCAGGAGCTGTGGCTGGAAAGGCTGATCGAGTCTTCTAGTAAGATTGAATAAATCAGTGCATATTAATTCTGTGATTAACTGATTTCAATAATCTTTCTCCCAAGATATATATATATATATATATATATATATAGAGAGAGAGAGAGAGAGAGAGATATTATAAGTTGTAATTATTTATGACAAGTGTTTCTAATGCAATATTTGAGGCAAAAATATGATTATTATGCTTGTTTAGTACACTGTAATAAGTAAAGCCTCACCATTACTTAATATCAATCACCATCCTGCCAAGTAAGCATAAGTACTTATTGTAACATTTCATCCCACCACATATTCTCTTTTACTTCAGTAAAGATTTATAAAAATAGAAATGTTTTAAAGTAAGAAATTTAATACTCTGTAACTTGATGTGCGATTGTATTGAGTATATTTTCTCTTTTATCTCTCCTTCACCACTCTTTTTATTTATGCATTAATTTGTCCTTTATTATTTTAATTCTCATCCATTTATGTTTATTTTCTACAGCTACAAACTTTCTTACAACAACACAGACATGCACCTCCCAGGTTAGGGATTGGTCACCTTTTGGCCACCTGGTGATGTATTCAACAAGGTCAGGGCACTGGTAGCAGTCCTGTAAGTAGCCCTGCATGTGGCAACCTAGAAAGCCTCAAAGAATGGGGGCTTTGGAACTTGGTAAGTACATCTTAGAATAGGTACTTGTTCAGAGGATTTAGCTAGTTGAGGCCTCACTACATTGTGTAGAAGACACAATGTCCCAGCTGGTGCCAATCACAGCACCACCACAGGCCCCCTACCCCCACAACATTGGAGGTCCACCAACACTCTATCATCTGGCAGTGGAAAATTTTCAGGCTCTGTAGGCTGGAACTCCTGTAGGAGCTTCAGCTATTCTTCCTTTATCCTTTCACCTACATCCTCTTACATATCTCCCAACCACACTACCCTCTTATATAAAAATCATTTGAAAAAAATCTGGGGTCTGTCTTCTTACAGAAACATTGTACCCCTTCTCACCCACCTCTTCTAGCACAACCCTCTTGATGTTTTCCCTCCTGTGTTACCCTCTTTCTTGTAACAAACCTTTTTGAATCTTTCCTATCTCCCCCTTTCGATTATTTAATGAAACTATCAGGGTATTCACATACAGATACCCATAAATATATTAAACCTTTTTATTTTTTTAAATATTAATAATAAAAACTGCACAGTCTGCAGTTTGCCTTATGTATTTTACATGTGACTGCACATAGCTGCATCCATCCTTAGTATTCAAATATATACAAAACACTATGAAGTAATACAAATCTGACAGCTTTCACATACTCCATCACATCTGCTTAACCTTTGACTTTAGATACTTTATGCATTTGATGTAAGTAGGTATGTTCTTCAAAATACCTTTACTTTTCTCTGTTGATCTCAAATGTGCTGTGCCTAGCTTATTTACATATAACTGTATTGGCGCTTCTCACTCATAACTGCTATGTATGTGCAAACTATAGGACCATGGTTACCACCCTAAACTTTTTTAACACTGAATATTGTCAAAAAGAAAAACATGTACATTAAATCTTCTGTGGGATATTTTGTTATGAAATAGTTTTTCTGCTTCACTGGGGCTGATGTTGGATTTAAAAGGAATAACCTCATGGAACAAAAAAAATGAGGATTCTGTGTGTAAAACTGGAGGGGCAGGTTACATATTATATTTTCCATGTAAGATTCAAATGTCTATACCTTCAAATGTATCAGAAATGTAGTTTTCATCTTTTAGAACATTAAAATATATATTTAAGCATTTAGGGTTTGTCTTTGCCAATTATAGATGTTTTCCTCCTTTGTTTCTGAACAAATGCATATCTGTTTAACCTGTCTATTATCAGTCAAAACATATAGGCAGTTGACTTGGAATGCTAACCATAAAATGCATGAAGCCAACATTTTTTTAAGTTATACAGACAGACTGCACTTCACTGACAGAAATGGATATTTACAACCTGGGGGATTGGTCAGTGAACAGATAGCAGGTAAATCAGATTGAGTATTTGTACAGGAAGCATAAATCTCAACCATTGATCATTAAAAATCATTTTGCTTTTAAAATCATAGCAAAGGATCTGAAAGAGGAGCTCATTCTTATTTTTCACAATATTACAGATCCAAAAAAGTTAGTGATGGGAAATCATTGTATAGGCTTAGTTTGTTTATTAAATGAGATATGCAGACATAAACTGATCTGACTTATGTAGAACATCAAAATATCTAGGAAGAGTAATGCTAAATTTAGGGGCAAAAATCACAAACCTATTCCTAAATCAAAGCAGTTTAGAGGTATGACAGGAAGGACTCTTAAGTGAAAACAAAATGTGGAGTTTTTAATTTGTTAAAGTGCATGGGGAAGAGTATTGAATGCAGAGATACTGAATTTTCCTTTCCCTGTACAGACACCAATAGAGCTCTGACTGTGACTCCGGGGACTCAGATTTGATTAGCAAAACTGTTCACGCAGGAGTTAGTAAGGGGAAGGGGAGGAGAAGCATTTTTATAAGTCTTCCATCTTGGTGAAGGGGTTTCAGCCTAAGGGTACTGTGATTAGTGAATACCAATGACATTTGCTCTGTTTCTGTCTGCAAATGCCCACATAGGTCAGCAATTATCTGCTTCTACAATATGCACCTTCTGCTTTTACAAAGGGATAGGCTTGGGTGTATGTTTTCCAAAAAAACTGCAAAAATAGGCACAGCCCAGATTGTGGCACACCTTTTTAAAAGTAGGTCGGATTGCCTAAGCTGAATTATTCTCTGTTACTTTCTTGACCTGTCACTTGTAAACTGCTTCCCCCGGTGCACTTATTTCACAGATAACAACCTTTTTCACGTCTTATCACCACTCTCCAATTCCTAATGTATTTGTTGCGGGCTCATTGCATTCTGAAAATTTTCTTTTTAATATTATTGCAAATTGTCACTCCCCAGGATTCAATAATCTCATGCAGGCATAGTGGTATTCCTGCACAGAGTGGTTCATGTCCATGTAGGCACAGCAGCGTGCCTTGCATATTCATGAAGGCATAGTGTTGTTCAGGCTAAACAGATACGAACTGTGAACGAGTGTAGGGGGCATGTTTAAGTAGTAAATGGACTATGAACATACCCCCTGAACTCAGAAAGTGCCGTACGGCACTTTTCAAAAGCATTTCGGTATCCGCGGACACAGAAAGCAAAAGCAAAGGTTCTTTCAATGTCTGCGGACACTGAAATAAGTAATAGATCAGGAAATATGTAATTTTTGTCTGTAATTTTTCTTTGTGGAGCTTTTCTCCCCGGGCCTCTGCTGAAAAAGGACCTTTTCGGCTCAGTCAGACACCCCCGGTTAACAAATGTAAAATAAATAAATAAATAAATAAATGCAGGGTGTGTGTGACAGGTCTGTAACATAGCCCCTGCATTGTAAAAGTGCCATACGGTACTTTGCAAGTGCTGTCAGTGTCCGTTGACACTGACAGCTAATAAAATCGCTCATGTCAGTGACTGTGGACACTGAAATAGCCAGCAGATTATAAATGCAGGGGATGTGACAGGTTTTGCCACACATCCCCTGCATTGTTAAAGTTCCATATGGCCATAGCCATTACCTGTACAGGTGTCTGCAGAATGCCCAGATGCCCTCCTGACATACATAGAGCAATAAAGCAGTATAAAGCCATAAATATTAGGGGGACAAAGCCACAAAAAATAGGGAAATGTCCTAAATAGTGCACTGACAAGCCTGAAAGCTGATATAATAAAATATTTGCAGTAGCATGGACTTTCTGCAGGGTATGAAGATTGAAACGTAAATGTCTGACATGTGAAAGTGCTGTACGGCCATAGCCATTAACTGTACAGGTGTCTGCAGAATGCCCAGATGACTGCCTCATATACTTCTCACCCTCCTAGAGCAATAAAGCAGCACAAAGCCATAAATAATGGGGGGACAAAGTCACAAAAATAGGGACATGTTAAATATTGTACTGACAAACCTGAAAGCAGACAGAATAAAAGGTTTGCAGTAGCAAGGATGTCCTGCAGGGTATGAAGACTGAAACAGAAATGTCTGCCATCTAAAAGTGCCGTATGGCCATAGCTGTCAGCTCAACAGGTTTATGCAGAATGCCCAGATGCCTGTCTCACATATCCATCAACCTCCTAGAGCAAGAAAGCTGTGGAAGGCCAGAAATAATATAATAATTTTTTTCCATACTAAGGAATGTTTAAGCGTAGCTGAGCAGGTGTTCACGTTTGTGCACGTTATGGCCCTCTGCTTTTCATTGCTTAAACACCCCAGAGGAGATAAATAAAAATATACAGCTGAATTTTCCAAACTGTGATAGTGCAGTGGTTAGAGTCCTGGCTTTACATGCAAGTGTTCATAGTTCGCGTACCAAGACAGGCAGTTTATTTTTACATGGGAAAGCAGTGTTATAATAATTATTTTCATCTTAAAACATGTAGTAATTGATTTTTGTCAACCAGGGGTAGTGTAGCTGGTGTAAAACAGAAGTGTGAGTGCATATAACATGTGAAACCACCCATGTATACACAAGTTTTCCATACAGTATAGTCACATCCCTTGCTAATGTAACAAAAGCACATAGAGGGATGTCATGTAAAGTAAATCATATACACTTACTAAATTAAGTCATTATGCTGATAATTTCTTGAAAATGAAAAGTGAGTAATGGTAAGCATCGCTTAGATGTGAATGCTAAGCAGCAGGTAGCTCAGCTAAGCGGATTTGTGCACTGTTAAGCAGTGCTCAGCAATTACCCCTTTAAGCACTGTTCAAGTCAGCTTGGTGGATTTGCGCACTCCTTAGAGGAGCTTAACAAGCTCAAAATGGTCCAATGACTACAAAGGGTGGGAATATCACCTTATTTAAATGGCGCAGGTGAGAATATATCCAGAATTTGTTATAGTTCACCTGTGTAGGTATTATGGCTGGTGTAAATGAAGGAGTGCACTTTCGGACACAGTGCTGGAGCATTCAGGAGTCCAGGGTCATGGCTGGACTCCTTGTAGAAAACCATGAGGGGAGACTGCTGCAGAGCCATTACCAGAGCTCACAATACAAAGTGGAGGCCTGGGACTGTCTCACGTGATTTCACCAGTGCTACTGGCATCCCAAGGACTGGTGAGCAGGTATGACATCACTATGCTGACCTAAAGCGGAGGAAGGGGGCACTCTTGGCACAGTGGATCCAAGATGCATGAGCATGGAATGCTCCAGTAGTGAGTAAGTATCACTATCCAGTAGTTTGTAGCAAATACTAACCTGAGAATGTGATAGACAGGTATGCATAATGTTTATTTTTCTCCCCCACAGCTGCAGCAGAGAGGGCTAGTAACATAGAAGCCCATGCCAACAGACTGCTGAGGCTGTGCTGACAGGCTGGTGAGTACAAATCTATTTTGCAGTATATTGTTTAAATAGCTAAGAATGAGTACATTGCTTACTGCTAGTAGGTATACTGTTACTGTGTGATCTGAATAAATAAAAACATTTGACAGTCTAATATTGATGTGTAATAAAGATCCCTACAAAAAACTGTTTTGCTTATTCTGGTATGTTGTTGTAGACATATAGAATGTATACAGGTTCTTCACAGCAAATATGGCTGTGACAGCATACATTAACTGAGGTTGTTCTGTGAACCAGCTGTTAAGAAAAACTGTAGATGGTGGAGCTGTAAAACAAGATATAACTGAAATGTGAAATATATACTGCACTAAGCTCCGAACCCTGAATAGTAATGTGTAAAGTTTCAAAGTGTGTTCCATCCAGCATTGCCTTGTGTTAATCTTTGCTTTTCAGATTGTAGTATCCAAAGGATTAATGCACAGTACGATAACTATCTGTCATGCATGCATCATAGGATTCCAAGTTCAGACTGTCTAACCCAGAGACTATTAGGCAGAAACCAGTGAAACAAAAAATAGCAGTTCCCCAGTAGCTCAGTGTGATGAGAAATAGCTTAGTTGTTAAGTTGGCACACCCAGACATGGTTCAAATCCACAGAGTGGTAGTAAGATGTGTGCATATCTATACACAAGAAATCAGGAATAAATGAAAAAACAGTCAGGTAGTTTTAACAAATATTTTCTCCACAGGATTTACAGGTAAGTAAATGTTGGTAGTAGCTGTATGAAGGGTATACTAATAAACTGTATACAACTGTTCAACTGTCCCACCACATGCTTGCAAATGAAAGCAGGATAGGTACATACAACATGCACTCGTCCCAATACATGTCTCTCAAGTGTCACATTGTCATGGCTAGTGGTCACTGTTGCCAATAACCCTGGACACAGATAGGAAACCAGTTGAAATATGCCAGTAGCACATTCACATAACAGGAGTTCAGGTTACCCCTGGTGCCAGATAATGTAACCCTGACATGTATGAGTCCCCTCTAGTCATGTACCCAGAGTCATCACAGTTTGCCCCATACCATTCCAGGCTGACAGTTTAATAGGTATGTTTCTGCTATAGAAGCTATGGGCCATAGGCAGATGTAAAGTGAGGGCAGACCCATAAAGTATTGAGCAGTACTGTTGTGGAAAATAGAAGCATAAACAGTTGTTAATGGACTTTTTGTCTCTTCCCCACTGCTCATATGGATCAATACTATAATTCATATTCTATGGGTATGTTATTCTCCAAACCTAATGTTGGGACTTGTGTTCTATTATTGTTCATATATTTGATTGGTTGCATGTTAACATATCTTGTTTAAATACCATTGTTGATGGCCTGTTGCTGTCAATGTTGCTGGCATGCTAGTACTATGCCTACTGTTATTCCATTTATGCATGTGTTCTTTTTGCTATACAACTGTTTCAAATCTGTGTTATGAGGTTAATTGGAACACCCATGCATGCTGTTATAACTAATCTTGAAATGTGTTGTTCATGACTAACCAACATATTTTTTAAAACCTCAACACCATAGCAAATTTTGGGAGACAGATCCGACGGATTCGCCTGTCCCACCTCAGCCATGGCACCGGGCCTAGCATGTCTGGGACCCAACCCGGAACTTCCTCTTCCTCTGGTCCTGCACCACCTTCAGGTGGAACCACCTCAAGGGACAGGGCCTGTCCCCCCTGGGAGCAGGTGTAGACAAGAACCTGTCACCCACAGTCAGTTCCGGGGTTTGGTGCATAGCTAAATAATGATATCACATACCTCTGACCCTCTTACTTCAAAACATCTGGACAAAGCATGACATATGTGGGGGCCTGGGGGCCAGAAAGAGGGACATATCTCACATAATGGTGTTACAAACTGAAATAGTTGCCAGTGTGACAGGTTTTGTTGTAACATAACATCCCTGAAGAATATGATGTCTGAAACACCAATGGATGTCAACAGTTACTGACTACAATCCTCACATTATCCTATTGCTTCCACAAAAACAGACGTCTGAGGAACAGACCAAACATAACAGGAAAACATCTGGGCAGTCTGTGGACATCAGGACAGTTGAGAGGTATGACAGAGACATATCACTGTCACACATCAAGCCATGCAGAAAATGCATGTCCAGATGAACCCTGTTAAACTAGCAATGCATAACAGCACTACTGACTTACAATCTGTACCCATATCTGGAGCTTTGTTCCCCATGCTGTTGGGCTGTCTCCACATGCCCTCTCCTGAGATGTATTTCCAACTACTGTCTGTGAAGCTGTAGCCCCCACACCTCCATAATGTCCTCCACACAGGCAAGGAAAAGGGGCAAGGCACACATGAAGGCTGTAATTATATCACTGTGTTGCTATGGCATTGGCAAATGGAAGACAACACAGCTGATCTGGATGCAAGTAGCAAGTGGGAGACACCAACTGGTGCACATGCCATCACCTGCTCATGAGCAGTACCTGCAATTGGCAAGCTTCTGCCTATGCAACACAGGTCACAACCCATCTACACAAAGACAGACTGTGACTACACAAACCTGAACATTTGCATTGTTGTGAGGAAATTCCTGAGGACTATAACAGGTATGTCAATCATGTAAGCTTGTAATGGAATGCAGAAGGGGGAATGCAATGATGTCAAATGGGACATTAAACACTAGGCCACAACAAGACCTGCTGGACTCACATGTTGCCATTTCCACTTGCCCTGCCTGCATTGACACGGAGCACATCTCTGGCCCCTGAGTCACGCCAGCAAAGGGCATCTCATGACTACTAATGGAGTCTCTGTTGTCCAATACTGAGTGTGTCACCGGTAGGCCAGCTACCTGGGATGTTGTAATTATTCATATGTTACCTGTGAATGTTACTCTGATACATATGCTTGTCTTACAAATGTAAGAGATGTACATAGGGTATGTGCATACTACACAACAGGTGCAGATGTGTGTGCTGAACTGTATATGATATACTAAGCCCATACCTGACAACTGTCCAGAGTTTTGCAGACTGACCACATGCCTTCCTCATATATGTAGCCAATGCCTCAGACGGTTGTTTATTGTCTGGAACATCACTAGCAACCCACTAAAGACTGAAGTCATACCAAATTAGCATACATTTCATTGTCAGATCTCATATCCTGCAGAGTACACCTGTGAATGTGACACCGTCTTTGCTGGCAACTAAGTGACACTATTTACTGGCCTTTGCCCACCACTGATGTGTGCCTTTGTACAGAAATTGTGCTCTAACAGGAGCTAGGTGTCTCACTATGAAACCCATGTCAATGTAAGATGCTGACATTCATGCAGTCACTGACACCTGCTTTCTAGCTGTGGAGAGCACACCAACCTTACCAGGTCACATCATATGTTTAGTCTCCAAATGGAGGCCCACAAAGCCACAGGAGGTGGAGTGTTGAATATTAGCATAGACATACACACCTCCAGACTGGCCAAACAGTATGACTCATGGGTGACATCCTGAGTACAGTTAACAGTTGACAAAACACCTACTCAAATCATAGCTGGCTACAGGCCCCCAACTATGACTATGAACACCCTATTAGGACCTACTGGAATCTGTCAGGATTCAATTGTCTACTCTGGGTGACTTCAAATACCAAACTATAGTGTGCATGACCTATGCCACCTGAACATGAATGCACATAGATTCCTTGACTTTGTCAATACAGTGGATCAGCCAGTCAACACTCCTACAGCAGGTGGAAATCTCATGTGCCTGGTCTTAACCAACATGAGAACATGAGTAGCCACTGTAGCACTCCTACAGTGCCATCCTCCTTTGTAATATCTGACTACATAGCCATCATTGGTCAGGTCACCATCTCCCCTGTCCCCCCCCCTTTTACAGTGTCAAACAGAATGAACTGTACACAAATGACTATAAATCCTCTCAGAGCAGGTAGAAGTAGCTGTACAGCCAATGTCCCATTTGTTGAAACTAGTAGCAGTGTCCAGGCCCACACCACAATACTATGTGGGCACCTACATAGCTGTATGGACTCAGCAGTACTTGACTGGACAACATAATCTCCCACAAGGTAGGGTAAATGCCTGTTGTGGACAGCAGCAATACACACATACCATAATAGTTGGAAACAATTACTGGACAGTCTAAGAAGGAAAAGGTTCATCATTGGAGCAAGGTCACCTTGTTCTGCACAAGCAAATAAGGGCACAGGTGATGCACCCTAAGGCTGTCTTTGAGTGGAAATTGGTCACATCCACCAAGGCAAATCACTACCGCTTCGACACAGAGGCAACACACAAATCTGCTCTGTAGTGGTGGTCAGTAACACCACATGCACATATGGCACTGATATAGGCAACCAGCTGCAGACAGGTGAAGTGGAAACACCACTCCTCTGCTCCCCCAGTGGAACACATGTGTATGTACAGCACCTGCCCCCTCCCCTCATCATCAGAAAGCAGGTATGTAATGCCGTCTCAGAAGCAACACACAGAGGTCTCCATAGGCATGATATCATCCTTGGCTGCATCCCACATGAACACAGGTATGGGATCTCAGATCCATTCTGCACTGTAGTCATCCACAGCCTGAGTACCAGTGTCATCCCATCTGCACAGAGGACAGCCACTATCATCCCTATACACAAAGGCGGAGCAATCCATCAACCCAGCCAATATTATGCACATCAGCCTAACTAGCCTGCTCTGCAAGGGCATGGAAGGCAATATCAGAGACATTATGAACAGGGACATCAGCAACATAAAAATGCCTGGGCCCACACACCATGGTATTGTCAAAGGGAGATCAGGCCTGTTAAAATTGATCAACCTCTCTGCATTGGTCAACAAACACATTGAAAAGGAGAAGATGGTGAACAATGCCTAACTTCACTTAGCCCAGTCCTCACACTAATCCCCAGTTGGACAAGATACATACACCTACACAGCTATCCACCAACCTGTAGGTTATCAGATGGGTAGCTAACTGGCCCAATGATAGCACCCACTCAGTCAAAGTAGTAGAACCCACCTCTAATAATAGATTAATCCACAGCAGTGTACTCAATGAATGGCCTGGGGTCTCTACTGTTTGAGATATGTGTATCTGAGGAAAAGGACAAAAGTAGTGGTTGTGGCTGACCAGATGTATGGATGCTGGCAAGCTGCTCACTGTCTTACATTCCCTTACTGATGTGATTATCACCCAAGAGGCACTTACCCAATTACTGACTGGTACAAGAAGCATTACCGTAAACAGAATGCCAGGAGAGGCATAATTTCCCCTGCTGTGGCAGATGTCATCCACACTAAGTATGGCAGTAATAATGTACTGAGCATGCAATCAGGTGTGAGGCAACTTGTGCACTTATGTTGGTAGCAACCTGACAGTTTCCCACCGTGTGGGCACCATTGTACGAAGGCCATCTACACGGCCCACCTCACAAATATGGGTATTTCATAGGTGGAACATAAGTAGATGCAAAGTGAAGGCATTCCTCTACAGTACTGAGCAGTACTGTTGTAAAAATAGAAGCCTATGCAGTTGTTAATGTACTTTTCTTCTCTCCCCCCACCCCTCATCTGCATCACTAATTATTAGTCATATACTATGAGTATGTTTTTACCAAACATAATATTGGGATGTGTTACATTATTGTTCATATAATTAATTGGTTGCATGTTAACATACTTTGTTCAAATACCATTGCTAGTGGCCTGTTGCCGTCATTGTTACTGGCATGCTGTTACAATGTTTACTGTTGTTCCAGTTATGCTTGCGTTCTGTTTGCTATGCAACTGTTTCACATCTGTTCTTTTGGGTTAATCTGAACACCCATGCATGCCTTTAAAACTAATATTGAAATGTTTTGTTCATGACTAACTAATATATCTTGGAAAACCTCAACACTATAGCACGTTTGGGAAGGCTGATCCCAGTGGATCCACCTGTCCCACCCCATCTGGCCATGGCACCAGACCCCAGCACATCTTGGACCCACCCTGGAACTTCATCTTCTGCAGGAACTGCACCACCTGGGTGCAGGTGCAGAGATGAGCCCATCATCCACCATCATTTCTGGGGTATGGTGTGCAGTGTCATCTGCTCTGAGTTGGGTGGCCAGCAGCACCAGAAAGAAGGGCTGCCTGGCACACTTTGAGGAGTAGGCTGCCCCTCCTGTCCGGCCCCCAGCACAGTCACTGTTGGGGCTGCGAAGATGCAGTCGTGACTGCCTACAGGTGGGGATGTCAGTCCCACCATATCCATATGGGGGCTTATGGGCCTCTGATTCCCAAACACCTTCCCCATTCAAGGTGTTTACCCCCCCACATGTGTCATACACTGCCCCTGTCTGCTGTCTTGCCTGCCTTGTCTGTCTCCCTACCCAACCTAGCTCCCCAGATGTACCTACAATCCTTCCCCAACATCCCAGTCTCACCTTAACAGTGAAGAAAAGGGCATCTGTCCCCCCCAAAAAATCTCCCCTTACATAGCTGTCCATTTCACACAGGTGTCCATTGGACATATGCAATCCAGTCCAATTGGCTTGAAAACACATTTATGTTGTTCTCATCCTTCTCTCTGGGGTTTGAGTTTCCAAATTCACCTCCAAATTCCATACAAATGCAGAGCTTTTGCTATATAAGAAATGGACAGCTATGGACCTTCCCTATACCTGTCCTGCACATCCCCAGATACCTTTCATATTGTTTTTCCCCCTGCATGCCTCTTTTTCCCCTTTTTCTTTTCTTTTAAAGAAATTAGCCTGGGTGTAAGTGGGAGTAAGCAGGAGTAAGTGAGTTTGCACAATACTAAGTGAAGCTAAAATGGATTAAGCATCTCTACTGCTAACAGTATCTTGGCATTGCTTAGCATTGTGCAACCCCATGCAAACCCGCTTAAAGCCACTTAAAACTGCTTTAATCACTCAGTCTCTATCACCCACTGTTCTGCCTAGCAGCAAAATATTCAGCCCTGCCAAGTCACGAATCCAGGAATCCGTACACTATAGTCAGAGCAATGTACCACTACACCATTTGAGCTGTAGGAATTTCTGATGCTTTTTCAAACATATCATTCAATAGAGTCAGTAAACAGTAGGGAAAAAGAGCTGTGGAGTCACTCATGTTATGTGTATATATATATATATATATATATATATATATATATATATATATATATATATATATATATATATATACAGATATGAAAAGTATATTAACGATATATATATATATATATATATATATATATATATATATATATATATATATATGTGTGTGTGTGTGTGTGTGTGTGTGTGTGTGTGTGTGTGTGTGTGTACATAGCATGTAGTGCAGTCATACCTCAGAACCATACCTCTCAACCTCTTAGTGCAAGACATCTGGGCAAAGGCTGTCAAAATGGGGCGATAATGGGCCAAACGTAGGGAGGTACTTTAAATACTGCCATTAGAAATGTAGACAGTTGCAAGAGTAACAGGATTTGTTTCAGCATACATTTTCTGAAGGATATGAGGTCTGACACTGAAATGTATGTCATCATTTACTGACAGGAATCCTCAGAATATCACAGTGATTTACCAGAGAAATACAAATAATTTGTTGAACAGACCAAAAATATGAGCAATAAACCTGGGCATTCTGAAAAATTTCAGCCAGTTGACATGTATGCGCAGAACCACTTAGTGCAATGAATTACTTGAGTAGATAAGCTGAGACAGTTTCTGAAGTAACACTGTCTGTTCTAACATATATTGACTGAAATATCACAAGTCCAAGAGTCAATTGCTTCTCATTAGTTAGTGACTTAAATCCTCACATCATCCCACTGATTTGTCACAAATGCACAACAGTTATGGGGACCAGACCAAAGATATGAACCAGACAACCTGACATCCTATGAATATCTGGACATAACATGGCATTAGGGAAACCACACTTAGCTGCTAAGCATGTCACCAAGCACCATCCAAGCTATAGTCAGAATGACGCAACACTACCCCAAGTCAGCTATGGGGAATTACACATGCATTTGCAAATATACCAGGCACTACAGGGATGTAACAGTAGTGAAAAACAGACACCAGTGTGAAAGTGCATACCCACAACCAATTTCACCACAGTCACAGTGACATACCAGTAAGACAAATGAACACTAGAGTATAATGACTGTGTGAACAAAAATATCATGTCTGCCACACACACACAGGGTCTATATTATAATCTCAAAAGTTTAATAGTTTGAATGCATAAACATCGAACTGTATTCATCGAACTATTAAACAATTGAACCCCGATAAAAATATTTTTAAACCCCCCCAAAAAACTAATGAGTGTAGCCAGGGGGGCAAGCCCCCCTGCACCCCTCTGCTACTTAAATATACAAACCCTGAGATTGTGTTACAGTGTAGGAAAGAGAAATCTTCCCTTTCCGCACCATATTTCATTGAAGTGCGATCTTGGAGTTGGTATATTTCAGTAGCAGGGGTGTGTGGGGGCGCAGCCCCCCATGTGGGGGGGTGAAGGGCTTGGCCCCTTGCCTAAACACCCTTTACTTGCTTTTTTATAGGGTCTACTAGAATTTTGATGGTTTAATGTTTCGATCACTAAAGTTCAATCTTTAGTGATTCGAAGTATTAAACCTTCGAGATTCTAATTTAGACCACACACACACTACCTCTCCATATACTGGCCAATTCACAGTATAGTAGGAATCCTGAGGTGGTACAGGACATGTCTCAGTCTGCCCCTACAAACATATACAGCTGATAGATCACCAGAAACTGGAGTGGCATGCACTGTCAGAAAAGGGGCCATGCCACTTACATCTACCCCGTCCCTACACAGCCCAACTAACATTTACACACTACACTGCTACACAATCCTGACAGTCTGTTAACAATTGCCAGACATACACAGACCTCTCAACTGTAAAGATTCCCACAGAATGTCCAGGCTTTGTCCTCATATATATGGGCTCTACCTCATAACAACTCTGGCATTCTGCTACATCACTAGGATGATATCAGGAATGAAGGTACTAAATAATGATGTACCATACTAACAACCTTTTACTGCATCACATCTGGACAAAGCCTGACATAATTGGGAGACAGAGCCCCAAAACAGGGGCATATTTGAAATATTGCTGTTAGAAACTGAGAAAGTTGCTAGTGTTACAGGGTTTGTTGTAACATATATTTTCTGAGGGATATGAAGTCAGAAACACAAATGGATGTTAGCATTTACAGACTGCAATCCCCCGAGTATGCTACTTTTTTTCCAAGGACAAAAACTGTCTGAGGAACAGACCAAACATAGAGTCAAACCTCTGGCCATTCTGCATATAGCCCTACAGTTGAGAGTTATGTCAACCACATAACACTGTTACACTTAATATCACATAGAAAATTCATGTCCACTCAAACCTTGTTAAACTAGCATTAATCCAACTTTATAACAGTAATACTTACATTCTCTCTCTAGGGCTGGAACCTTCTCACCCATTTTGTTGGGCTGTCTCCACATTTTTTGTTGTAAGTGGTATTTCCAACTACCCTCTGTGATACTGTTGTTCACACATGTCCATGATGTTCTCTTCACAGGCAAGGAAAAGGGCCAATGCCCACATGAAGTACTCGGTTATAGGAGTGTGTTGCCATGTCATTGGCTATAGGAATAACAACACAGCTGTTCTGCATGCAATTAGCAAGTAGGGGACACCAGTTGGTGCACAGGCCATCACCTACTCATGAGCATTACCTGCAAAAGGCAATCTGCTGCCTATGCAAAACAGATGTATACCCAACATCTCTGAGAGAGAGAGAGAGAGAGAGAGAGAGAGAGAGAGAGAGAGACATACATAAACAAAAACAAACAGAAATTGGAAGCAGACCAACTCTATTTGGAAAAAAAGGTATGTCAATCAAGTAAGCATGTAATAGAATGCAGTAGGGGTATGTAATAATGGGAAATAGGAAGGTCAACAAATATGTCTCAACAAGACTTGCTCTACTGATATATTGCTGATCAGCACCTATGGCTGTAGCACCTGGTTCTGTTTGCAATGACATAGATCACAGCTCAGGCTCCTGAATCACCCCAGGAAAGGATGGCTCACATATGACTACTACTGGAGTGTCTGTTGAACAATATTGACTGTGCCACTTCTAGGCCAGCTAGTGGGATGTCATAAATATCCATATGTTACTTGTGAATACAACTATGATACACGTTTGTCTCACAAATCTAAGAGGCATATATAGGGTATTGTATAGTAAACTACTGTTGCAGACATGTGTGTTGAACTGCATGTGATATACTGAGCTCATACCATTCAACTGTCCAGTGTTATGTGCACTGACCATATGTGTGCCTCATATTTGTAGTCATTTACTCATAGAGTTGTGTTATGTCTGGCAAATCATTGGCAAATCTGTGAAGACTAACATTAGAGCATAATGGAATACATATGAGTGTCGGACATCCTCCAGAGTATTTCTGTGAATGCAAAGCCTACTGTGCTATCAACTGACATATGTATGTTACAGCAATATTAATAAAGTGCCACTAATGTTGGGCCATTGCCCCCCATTTATGTGTGGCATCCTCCAGATGTCCTGCTGTAACAGGTTGAGAGGTATGACTGAGCAGCAAGAGTGTAAATACAGTGCACCATACTGACATAGAAGAGAAATGTATATCAGGTATTATCTGTGCACATGTAGGTATAGCTGGAAGTCTCAAAACAACTGACATAAGATGCAAAGCATCAGGTAAATAATCTGTACATGTTGTACATGTGTGTAATCTTAGTTTCTGTGCATCCAACAGACATACATTTCTACACCTACTGGTTGTTGCATTGCCCTGACACAGACATGGGTACTAGAATAAGCATGATTATCAGGTTGAAATTTGAGAGGTGTCCAACTGTGTTACGAACTTGTGTCCATGCCTACTTCAGACAGCTATATGAGCACCTACATAGATGTCTGGACTCATCAATACTTTACTTGGTAAAACCTGCCTCCACCCAAGGTAGAGTAATCCCCTTTGCTGGACAGCAACAATACACAAACCACATAACTTGTTGCTATACTGGCTGTACAGAGCCAAGTAGGAGTAGGCACCGACTTGGAAGCAAGTCAACCTTTGAACAAGCATATAAGGTTACAAGCGAACTACTGTAAGGCTAACTATGAGCACAAATCGGGCACATCCACCAAGGCCAATCACAAGGCCATCTTCACATATGTCTTCAATCTCACAAGCAACAACCCAACCCACCCTGTAATGGTGGTCAATCACATTACCTACACACACACCATAACAATAGCCAACCCGCTGCAGACAGGTTAAGGAAAAACATCACCCCCCCATCCCACCATCAGTATAGATGGATATGCACAGCACCCGCACCCTCCCCTCATCATCAGGGAGCAGGTCCATAATGCCTAATCACAGTCAACAAAAGTAAGTCTCCGTGGGACCTCATAACATCCCTGTCTGCATCCTACATGAAGTCAGGCATATGCTCCTAGCTCCATTACACACTGTATGCAAGCAAAGCCTGAGCACCATTGACATCCCATCTGCAAGGAAGAAGTTTACTGTCATCCCTCTACACAAAGGTGAATGATGAATGGTGGATTATGCAATTTACTGGCTCTCATTGGGGGGAACATGACACATCAGGACCAGGAGTGCAATGCAGGTTCATACTGTGCTGATAGATGACAGGGGTATGATGTGGTTATAAGTGGTGGGTAATGATAGTTAATGTTGATGTGCAGGTTATGTAAATAATGTTGACCGATGTATGAGGTCCTGTGATGTGTTTCCCTGTTTATGTCTTCTAGGTGACATGCAGCAGCCAAGGCAGCCAGTATATATTGCAGCTGAAAATGCAGCCATCATGGATACCATCATCCAACACCATGGGGTGATGTTTGGCCATAGCCAATACAATCTGTGGGAGCACACCACCCTTTGGGATGACCTTGTCCACAGAGTTAACAACTTGGGCCACCATGGACACACATACGATCAGGTCAGGCATCGGATGACTGATTGGACATGCTGTACCCGGCAAAGGGTTGCTATCATGACTGGGGACCATACCACTACAAGTGTGGGTCCTGCTGCACAGGCCCCACTTACATCAACAGAGGAGCTCCTTGCCAACCTTGGGACAGCCACCACACACCACCAAAGCCAACAAACACAAGTCGTGGAGGTGGGTGGCACCCAGGCAACAGGCAAGAAGTGTCCAGTTAAGGCCCCAGTGCACATCAATTGAATACTGTAACAGTCTACTGGCTCCTGTAGAGTATCTAGATGCATATGTCAGGTCAAACTGCATTTGTGGGTGGGGTTTTGTAATGTACACAAGTGTACATCTATCGTGACGGACAGCAAATTTTGTAGTATCAGAGCTTGTACTGTACATGTGCAGAAAAGTAGCATTCATCTTGTACCAATGCCACATGTGAGCCTGCTGACAATACTTCTCCCCCACAGCTACATAGGTACCTCTGGTGTGGACGTGAGACAGCAGACTGAAGCAGGTGAGTATGGGATTGTCCTGTTGTGGCTCACCTGTACCCCAGGCATGTTAAGGTCATGCATTTTACCATGCACACAACTGTTACTCTTAGCCATATTGCAATATGTGCATGTTCATTTGTGGTGGGATTAACTGCATTGCATCACAGTGGTCATCACAGAGGCCTATTTGCAGGAGATGTAACATATCTGTAGCATACCTCACAACCTGTCATTGCAAGACCTCTGGACAATGACTGACAAAATGGGGGGACAAAGGCCCAAAACTAGGGAAATATTTGAAAAATTAGTCTTATACAATGCATATAAAAGGTGTACACAGGTATTTGTGATATACAAATATGAGGCCACACTAAAACATTTCCAAACTCTTCCAACCTTTATGGTGACCTATAACCTGTACAAATCAATTGGCAAACAGACAAATCTGTTAGGGGAACAATCATGAAAAAACAAAACGTACAATAAGCTAGATGCATAAGTGTGCACAGGTTGGAGCTAATACTGGGTTGAAGCAGCTTTTGATATAATTACAGCATTATGTCTTCTTGAGTACACACCTGCCACCAATTACAGAGACTCTTTGATTAACACCAAATAACGGTCAGCTGTCCCTGTCACCTGTCCTACTAGGATTTTCCTGACATTTACTTAGTTGGCTGCTACAGCAACAGCCATGGTTCGCATAGAGCTTACAAAGCATCAAAGAAATCCCATTGTTGAAAGGTATCAGCCCGGAGAAGGGTACAAAAACATTTCCACAGAGGAAGAGGAATTCATCAGAACTAACCACTGGCCCCATGAATGAGCAGACTGTGGATAAGTAATTTATTAGACTTACACCCTCCCTATTTACCCGTTTTCTCTTCCTTTCAAGCCTGACTTTCCATTATAGCAGGTTACTTGCTCACTCCATCTTCCAAACAGCACTGAGCAAGGAGCTGTAGACACACTCATTTACATCAACAAAGAACTTATCTAATGCTTCCACCTTTTGTTAAGGAGCACCCTGTCTGTAATATAAAAACATAACTTGTGTATCTGTAAAGAACTGCTTTACCCACCAGTGAGACTTAAAACTTGTACTTTAGCAAAACCATTTAAAAGCCCTCTGACTTTTTTCTTCAGTTACACCTCTAGATTTCTGCCATTTCAAGTTTTTTTCAATGCATCAGATTAGATCCCCCTCACATGTGAGAGGCACCATTGCATCATATGACCCATAGTGTTAGCTGCTTTAAGCATTTAACAATTTTTTTATGTATCCTATACACAATAACAAGCTAGCAGATATAATTATTTTATTTTTCTTTCTACTACTGCTGAATGTTAGTATAATTTTATTTCTCACAACCCTTCTTTTCTGAATCCTCAGTTCAGACCTCCAGATGCCCTCTGCACTCTTTCCATAGCTGACTAGATGAATGAATGATCAAATATCAACATCTCCATCACTTTGCATTTTTTATGAAAAATACATTTCAATCCAACTTTTTTGTTTGTTTGTTTGTTTGCATTTGCTTATATTGCTTTATCAATAAAGTTTGAATGTGCTTAGAAAATGGTCTTTGGTTTAAAAGGTCACTTTTACAGAAGAATTAGAAATTTCATTGTGCTATTTAAAATTAACTCGTCACTGCTGAAAAGCAAAGAGTAACTGTTCCATTATCAAGCAGTGTGAAATGGCTGCTGTTTATGGTACCCTATGCATGCCGCATTCATTCTTCTGGTTGTAATACTGGGCTCCATTGTGGATAAAGATGTAACAAGGCAGTTCCAGAATGAGTTACCTGTGCAGCTTATTACCCTTTAAGTTACTTTTAATTGTAAATGTATTGTTAATGTATACAACAGAAGCAATGTGTATGGATGAACAAAACACTGCATGCAGGAGAGCCAAGCAGGTTAAAGAAGCACAACATATGACCAAGAACAGATTGTTTGGAGGTGTATGAAGCCCTTACACCCATCTACCATTTATAACATCTAAAAGTGTATGGCACTATAGCCTTAGAGGAAGGTTGGCTACATTCCTGGTATAGCCACAGTGGTTTGCTGTTTGCCATAATATGACAGTGTATAGTTGGTCACAGTGCAATGTGTCTGTGTGGGGAGGGGCTTCATAAGTTTCACAGGGGGCAATATAGCATATGTTTGCACTTATTATGATTTTTCAATAACATGCCAACAGTGGATGTACAAGTAGACATAAATCATAAATCCATTATGCCATATAACTTCCACATGGCTATTTTTTTAAGAAATTAACATATTTACAATATATACACAGAAAGGAAGACATTCAACTTCACATATTGTTATACAATGATAGGAATAGATTGAATAATCAAGGTAACCTTATACAATTAAAACATCCAGAATCTTAGCATTTCAATAGCAACATTTCAAGGTTATCCCAACAACTAAAGGTCTTACTATGATTTATAGATCTTCATTGAAACTGTCCAAAAACATACACCCTTGAACTCCAACACAAATACCCCCTCTACCCCTCCCAACCCTCTTAACAATAAACTTTTCAACTTTCAACCTGTTCCTACTTCCTACATTAAATCACTTCTACTGAAGCTTAAACCCTGCTCTCCCTCCTCTGACAATCTCCCACCTACCTCCCTCAAACTAGCCACTGAATCCATAGCCTATCCAGTATCCCTATTAATCAATAGATCTACTCAGGAAGCAACAGTGCAGTCATTTGGAAATCTTTCTTCACTATCCCCCTGCATAAAAGGGGGAAATCAACTGACCCATCTAACTTTAGACCAATTGCTGTCCTCTCCCCTCTCTCTAAAATACTTGAAAAATGTATTTATACATAGCTTCTAAACTCTCTCCTCCAGGAAAATCGTCTCACACCCACTCAACATGGCTTCTGGCCTAACCATAGGAAGCTACTCCCCTCCTATCATTTACACATGTTGTTGCCAAGGCCTGTGATAACAACCAACTCATATACTGCATTTTCCTTGACCTCTCCAAAGCTTTTGACACAGTCTCGCACCCTATACTTGTATTTAAACTTGACAACCTCAGTCTATCTGCTACCGCCCTAACCTTTTTCTCTAGCTACCCATCTCATAGGTAACAATCTGTCTGATGGCTCTCCTCCTGCTCACCCTACCTTCCAGTCACATCCAGTGTACCCCAAGGTTCCATCTTGGGTCTCCTCCTGTTAAACATCTTCGCTAATGAACTTCATACATCCTGAAAACAATCTTCCCTAATTCAATACGCTGATGACTCTTCTCTCATCTCCACTTCCGGCAACATCTCTGACCTCCATATTCTTACCCAAGATGCCTTTCTATCCATTGAAAAGTGGCTACCTGATAATCTACTCATCCTAAACCCCCCAAAAAACAAACTGCTGCTTTTTCTCCCTCCTTCTCTCTCTCTCTATAAATCTACCTTTGTCCATCATACAACCTGATTCCCACACAAAGCTCCTAAATGCCATCATTGATGATTAAGTTAAATTTAACTTACATATCCTCCAAAGTACAAAAAAAAAAATGGGCTTGCTTTATTGCAACAGAAAATGTTTAACCTGTAATGCTAGACCTCCCTGGCACAGGCTCTACTCCCCCCTCTCTTCTCTATGCTGCTGCAGTCATAACAATCATTCAGTCCACAACCCCAGCCAGACTCCAACAAACATACCACAAAATAACAAGATTTGTCACTAACTCTCCTTATAACTCATGCCATTGCCTTGTACTCAACTCTCTCCAATGGCTTGAACTCCCACAACAACTCCTTCTATCACAATTTCAAATCATACATTCCATGTTATACAAACCATCCTTCTGCCCTGCTCTCTCCTCCCTAATATCCACCTATACTTCCACTCGTACTCCTTGATATTTACCAGCCTAATACAAATGTCAGTAAACTACTATATAAAGCCTCTGTAGCCCAAGCCTGGAATAAACTTCCAATACACATACATTCCATTACCTACCATATACATACTAAAAAAGAACTCAGATTTCACATACTTAACACCAAGACTTGCACCTGTCATGACCCTACCTAAATCCACTACACTCCTATATCCTACTCTATTCTATATCCTTCTGTTTTTCCCTCATATTCCTCAGGCATCTTACTCTACCTCCTCCTACCCCTTCCCACCTTACACATGCATTTCATATTTCTCACCTCACACTTGTACTGTTCCTAAAATGCTACTTTCTTAACAGATACAACTGCACCACTTCAATAATTGTATAGCTTTCACTTGACAGCTCTATTGATGAACATTCAAAAATATATATATCTTTTTTCTACAGTACTTCTCTTTATTACTATTGCGTATATATCTCCTGATTTTATGTACCTTAATTATTTCTGTATCTAGGACTGTGAAGTTTATGTATTGTAAACTGTCTGTAACTGGAGCTTTTCTCCTTGGGTCTCCACTAAAAATTAGTTTCTAGCCCAGCTGGACTAACCCGGTTAACAAATGTCAATAAATAAATAAAATAAAATAATTATTCTGAGTGCTTCTTTTTCAGTTTTATGCAGTATTTTTGTTACATTTAAACATTCTTTGAAACTGGGACCTAAGTTTGATTTCCAATTTTTTTGTAATAACTTTTATGGAACTGTCAAAAGAACCCAAAAGAGTCTTTTCTCTGGCTTTTACAGATACAGGAAGTAGAACGTTAGTATTACTTACTGATCTAGTTAAAGAACAATTATCACACCCTAACCCCTTAAAAATGTACTTATCTCTTCACAATATACATTTAATTTTTCACACTGCATAAACATGTGTGTCCAATCCGCTTTTACATCTTTACTACATCTCCAACAAACTGAAGAAGTCATTTTACTAAACTTAAGAGATTTTATATGGTGTAACAAACATCATATGTCTATATTTCCACATAAAAACTTTATAGTATAAACTTAAAGAAGTTTGACTAACTGATTTAAGTATCAAAGCTTTATTCTTACCATCTATTGAGCCACTCAATCCACTGCTATCTAAAAAGTTCCAGAATTTTGCATCAAAATTATTATTATTATTAGGTTTACTATCAAAATTTTGACAATGTTTTTGCGAGTAAACACTTACTTGAAAAACATTGTTGAAATTAATAACATTGACCAACCGAAATAATGAAACAAGGAAAATGTCATCAAGTTAAATTTGATATGTTGACATTTTTTGAACTTATCTGAACATCCGGTGATGTTCAACACATATTTTTCAGGGGGAAAAGTGCATCTCCCACACCCCCTGCTACTTATATGTAACAAATCCGAGATTGCACTACAGTGAGGAAAAGGGCAAAGTTTCCAATCCCCACTGTAGTGTGATCACCAATCAATATGTTGATCTCACAACAGTGAATGCACACTAGCATTTGCTTTTGCGGGTTTGACATATTTTGAGTCAACTTTATGTGACTTTGAAAACTGCCTTTCGACATTCAAAGTTCACAAAATGGCATTCAAAATTTTCAGTGTTTTATTAATTAATTATTATTATTATTTATAATTAACTTCTATAGTTTGGACATGCTTCCTTTGTATGTCAATCAACCTTCAGTAACAGCATTCACATATTCATATACTGGGGGAATAAAGTTCTGTTCCTCTTCATTCATATTATCCACAAATTATTTTAATTTCTTACTGATGGATAATATTAACTGCTTAGCAGATTCATCTAACATATTCTTTCATTAAATATTGTGGGGACTTAGTTTTTCCTTTTTCAAAGCAATCAGACTGTAATACTAATCCATTCATTTTTAGCAAATTCATTTTAACATTGTTCATAGTTTCCTTAAATCTAAAGGCATGTGTAATAGGAAAACACAAACATTTTTATTTTGATATTAATGGAATTTTAAAAACATATTTCTTAACTGTTTTAAGAATCAATTTCATATATGCAGTGTCTAAAGATTGAAATGAATTCCCTTCTAAGGTAAATTTTGTTAACTAGATGAAAGGATTATTACATATCTCTAATTTATCATCTTTAATAAACTTAAAACAATTTTGTATAATATACTCTGGATGGTTTTCCATTGACTAGTTTAGGTTGAGTCTATCCAGAGTATAATAGAGTTAACACTTGTAGGAATATAATAAGATTCTATATCTGGGAAGCTAATACCAACATACTCCCATCATCTTACATGATTTCTGTAAGGAATTCTTGGTTTTTTAAGATAATATAAGAATAAAGTTAACATTTTATCCATTTTCTTTAAAAGTTTTTTTGTCAGGTATTATAGCTATTGAATGCAATATATATATATATATATATATATATATATATATATATATATATACACACACACACACAATCTTGGCTAATATAATCATTCTAATAAGCACAAACCTATCCTCAAAAGTAAAGTTAAAAATAAAAATGAATTGTCCTGTTCCACTTCAATAAGTACACAATGCTGGGGGATGTGGCCAAGATGGGCACTGAGTAACAACATTTTCTCTCTGCTCTGTCTTTACAGAATATTTATGACAGGAATTTTTGAGTATATCTATCCTAATTTTGTTTTTTTATATATATATATATATATATGGATTCTATTAATCATTCTTTAGGATAGTATATACAAAGTTTGACAATTTTTTTATTTATTCCTGTCAAAAAGTATTAGAGAAAATATCTGGACTTACACTTCAAGAAACAACTATTAAGAAAGAACGTCAGTTACTATTAACTAACATTCAAGAACTGACAGCAAAGATTGATAGAATGGATGTGAAACTGGATAATTTCAAAGAAAAATGTTCCCAGCAAATGGAAACATTACATGAAGACCTTAAACAGCAAAAGAGACAGATTACTGGTATAGAGACTTCACTAAATGATAGGGACACTAGAATTCAGGAAGGTGAGCACAATATAGACTTTCTTTTAAAACAAAATTCTCTTTTACAAACAAAAATTGAATGATCTAGAGAATAGATCAAGAAGAAATAATATCAGACTTTTTGGTTTGTCTGATAATGTTGAAGAAGGCAATATGGAAAAATTCTTAACATCGTAGATCCCTGATGTATTACAGCTTCCTGAAGCTCTCTCATATGGGATAGAAAGAGCACACAGGTCCTTGGCTACTGCAAAAAAAAAGGAAAATCCAATTCTAATAAATCTGTTATTGTGAAGTTTTTATCTTCTCATGACAAGGAGATAGTGTTAAAGACTGTTTGGGCTAAATCTTCTATCAAATATAAAGAAAATGCCATATGCTTTGATAATGATTACTCATTTTCTGTAATTGCCAAAAGAAAGTTTTTTTTGCCAATGCTAAAAGAACTAAAGAAAGCCCAAATAAAGACACACCTATTATTTCCTGCCAGATTAAAAATATTTCTTCAAGATGGTCCAAAAATATTTGATGACATAGACTCTGTCATTACCTTTGTCAAAACAAGAAAACTGCTTGATAAAATACAGGATATGGCGTGGGCAAATGCCAGCCTTAAAAGAAATGCTGATAATTCCTGAAAGACATCTGAACATAAAAAGAAACTCAAAAATAAGTGACTTATTAAGCTATTTTACTATGGCTTTTTTTACCCAAGTCTTAAAAACTAACCCAGAAGTTGGGGAAGTGGAAATGGTTCAACAGGTGAGTCTTTGTTGTTTAAAAGTTTTTTATGGTACGTACTTGTTTTAATGGTATTTTGCTATTATTAACTTTAGTTTATTCTAGTTCAATTTCTATAACAAGTAAAAGCTATTTATTTATTCATTTATTTATTATCTTTATATAATTTTTTTGTCTGTTATAATAAATGCTCCACATGTTTGGGACTGAAATTTATAGTATTTTGGGGAACTATAGTAGATATGGAGACTTATAGATGAGAAAATGAGAGTATTTGTTACAATAGAATCTATTTCATTTGTTTTTAACTGTTTGCTGTTTTATTTCCCTGCCTCTTTGTGAAGAGAGACTCTTCACTGATATTGTTGCCATATTGTTACTTTAATAATTATGCTTCCCCATCTCCTGTTCTGCTGTTGGAATGTGGTGTTATTTCTGGTAATAGACATATGAAAAGTTTATCTTTTCTCCCTTTCAGTGACCTGATATGTTTTGAATTAATTAATTTGATATCTATTTTAGAAATGTAAATATTTATGGAGAGGTTTTAATTTATTTCTTTTGTTTTTCTTTCTATTTTCCTCTTTGCTGTTGGTTATGAAGGAATGGAGGATTTTGTATAGAATGATATGCTTGTGATGGTCTACTGGATTACTGGGTATGGGAGATGGAGTTTGTTGGTCCTGTAACATTTTATATTACTTTTCTTCCTTCCTTATGGCTCTCTTATTGTTCGTTTTATGTTTCCTGGTTTTCCCATGAGCTAATCAACAGTTTTCTCAGTGAAAAGCTGTAAAACTTTTCCCTCCACAAGCTTGTGCATCTGATTTGTTAAACAACCTTGGTTTGTCCTCGCATTGCAGCTGCTACAATGGAGAGCAAGAAAAAAGTGTCATTTCCATGGAAACATTTATAGTCTGAACCTTGTGCTTTGTAAAAGCTGAATAATAGTTAGAATAGACGGTTTCTAATGCCATCTACAGCTTGGTTGAAAAACCTATGTCTAAAATAATTGACACCTACAAGGATAACAAGGGGATGTTATCTTCAGTTATTATATAATTTAATAAGAAATTTTTGACATTAATAAATATGTATTGGATTCCTGGCATTGAACCTACAACAGTGAAACAACATATAGAACATGTAGTTCAGTTTTCTAAGGGTAGTATTATTCTTGCTGGGGATTTTAACTGTATTTCTGACATAAAAGACTGTAGTACCAGTGGTAAAAGGAAAATTCCAACTATAGCTAAATTATTGAATGAATTCTCAGATTCATTCATGGTGAAATATATTAATAACTTTTCTGACCCTAAGTCACTGTTCTATACGTTCTACTCATATAGGCATAATTCATATTCAAGAATAGATAGGGTATTCATTTCCAATAACTTAACTGATTTCTTATCAATTCAAAAGTGATTTTTTTGTCCCCTTTTGGACCATAATTCCATAACATTTGATTTTATACTAAACTCGACATTTAATGTTCAAATTAAAAGTATATCAGCCCTATAATTAAACTCAAAGATTTTATTGATTTCTTCACTACAGAAGGCCAAAATTTTATTGAATTTAATAGTATACAGGGAACTTCAGAAATATACATTTGGGATGCTCTAAAAGCCTACCTATATGGTAAAATTATTGATTGGTATAAAAAGAAAATAATTTAATGGGATAAAGACCTTCAAGATATACAAACAAAGTTAGATACTTTAAGACTTGATGCTTCAAAGAATCCAGATAAGAAAGACAGAATGAATGAAATAAATACATTAAACAATAAATACATGGAAATGTTAAAAAAATAAGTTATGATAAATCTTGAAAAATATAAACATAACTTTTTCTATAAATCCTAGATCCATGAATATACTAGCTAACAAAACTAAAAGATTAAATAAACTTCATATTAACAAAATCTATTTTCCCCAAAAAAAAATGGTATCTGATTCACCAGATATATTAAGTGAGTTTAGATATTTTTTTTTAAATTAAACCAACCCAATGATAACATTAATAGCACAAAAGATATTCAATCTTTTATACATAATAATATAAAGAACAGACTATCTGAAGCACAAATAAAATTAATAGATAAATAAATATCTTTTAAAGAAGTAAAAGATCAAATAACCAAACTTAAGCAAAATAAAGCTCCTGGTAACGATGGTATAATTTCTGAAATCTATAAGGTTTTGCCTGCTAAAGCATTAACTCTGCTACATACAGTATTCGGTATAGCTCAAAATAACATTATACCTCCCTCTTGGAAATACACATTTATTTCCCCCATACTAAAGTCTGATAAAGATCCTGCAAAATGTGCTTCATATAGGCCCATTTCATTATTAAATACAGACTATAAAATGTTCATGTCTATTTATGCTGATAGACTTAAATTTTTTTACCATCCCTGGTAGATATGGATCAAACAGGTTTTATAATTAATAGAACTTTTTATGATAACATCAAAAGAACAATAACTTTAATTGAATCAGTAAAAGCGTTAAAGTATAATTTGACTCTTGTTAGTTTAGATATTAACTGTGCCTTTGACTCAGTTAATTGGAATTATCTTTTTATCTTACTGAAGGACTTAAACTTTTCTAATAGCTTTATTAACCTTATAATTCAATTATATAATGAAAGTCAAGCCTACATAAAAATAGGTACAAGTATATCCCAGAACATACCCATTGTAAAATGAACCAGACAAGGTTGCCCTCTATCTCCACTTTTATTCACATTAATCATGGAACCGTGGGCTAACCTAATAATGGATAACAATAATATACAAGGATATAGGTTAAACTGCAATGAAACATCAAAAATCCAAATGTTTTCTGATAATGTATTAATCACCCTTGGTGGTACTAACCCTACCTTACAAGAATTGTTTAAAAATATGGATATATTTCAAAAAAGTTCTGGTCTTAATTTGAATAATTTTGAAATACAGATTCTTCTAATTGGTTCCAAAAGTTATAATATACAAGACCAATATAAAAAATATATACCTCAGTCTTAACAAATAACATATTTAGGAATAATTATAGCAACCAATATTAAAGACATCTTACACCTAAATTAGAGTAAAAGTATAACTACCATAGAGACTCTAATTAGTAGGTGGAACAAGATTTTATTTACAATGAATGAAAAACTTTCCATTATAATGATGATCTTGCTTCCAAATATATTATACATAATACAGTCTATCTCTATTCCCCCTACAGGCTCTTTTATTAAAAAATGTAACACACTGATTAAGAATTTTTTGTGGCATCCGATAAAGCCTAGAAATGCATTGTACTATCATATGTATAGCTGGTGAAAATGGAGGTATATCTTTATCAAATCTAGAACTTTATTAAATTTCATCAGTTATTAAAACAATTGTTTATCTAATAGATGGAGAGTATTTTGCAAAATGGAAGGAAATTATGTTAAATGTATCCCAAAATACCAAAAATGAAAATAGCAAACATCTACCACAGTTAATAAATAATTCATTTATATGGAATATGAGAGAGTATTTCTCCAAATATTCCAGTCAAATGCTTAAATCTACTTATATAACATTAATTCTGAGGGCCTTCAAAAACTTTATATTTAGATTTAGAATCTTTGAAAATGTGCTGTTCCTCATCTTCCCTATTGCCTATACACAAGGTATAATTCTATCTGTAGATCATTCTAGAAGGTTGTTATTTAAACAAAAACAATTGATGTTTTGGCATCAAATGTTAAATAAAAATGAGGCAAAATCTATTAATGCTCTTATAGATGAATATAACCATAACTCTCTACTTTGGTCAGATTTGCAAGAGTTTAGAAAATATATTCTAGATAAGCTAATTTTAATCCCTTCAAATGCTAAAAATTCAATACCTAAACTTATCCAATATTTGATTTTGGTGCTGTGGTAGTGTTGTCGCCTCATAGCAAGACGTTGTCCTGTTCGATTCTCAGCTTGAGCGTCTTCTGTGTGGAGGCATACGTGAATGGGGCGTGTCTTTGTTGAAGGTTGTGCGTCAGGGCTGGTAACCCGGTATGTAAAAATCCATTACCAATCATTAGCGGACCGGAGTTCCGCTGTGGCGACCCCTAACCGGGATAAGCCGAAAGACACAAAATACACTTATAATACTTTACCAGTTAAAAATAGTATATCATATATTTATAAAGCAATTAAACAAGATCTAGATGTATATTCAGATAATTATTGGGATTCATTTGCAGCAATCGATAGTTTTATTCCCTCAGAAAAAGACAAAGTTAATTTCCTTCAGTCAGCCAGCAAAACCACTTCCTCCATTAAATGGAGAATCTTCACATAGAGATTTTTACATAAATCTTTCATCATACCTCAGAAAATGAGTAAGATAACTAAACAAGATGTTGTTTTCTGGAGATGTAATGCAGTAACAAATGCTGATTGGAATCATACATTTTATGACTATGTATTATTAAAGACATTTTGGGAGGAAGGTAACACTTTTTTATAGACAATTTTTACAGATAATTTTATGCTTACAAAGTCACTTGTATTATTCAATGCACCTGTCCCAGACTGTATAAATAAAAACAAATATTCTTTACTCTGGTCTATACTTTCCACTGGCAGGAAAGTAATTACAAGAAATTGGAACTCCTCATCAGTTCCCTCATTTAAAGAGTTTAAATGTTTCCTCTTAGACATATCTAAGTTAGAAATGTTAACTATCAAATCTAAATCTACAAGGAATAAAAAATTATATTACAAATGGGAAAATGTACATGAATTATTGGTTAAAGAATTGGATAAATGATTAATGCAGTAATATTTTCTTTTTCTTTAAATCTTTTATTCTATGTTCTTGTTTTCTTCTGCCAAACTAAAATTAATTGATCCTGTTATTCAATATATATTGAATATCATTGTACATAGTTTACTGTGCTATTATATTTATTGTATTATTTTTTCTTTTTTAAATATTGTATTTTAAAAATGTAACTTATTCAATTTCTTTCAAAAGATCAGTTCATTATATTAATGTTTTTAATAAAGCTATTTAAAAAAGAATAAGCACACAACACTGAATTACATTTGATGACCTTTATTAAACTTCCATAAACTTGATTGTTAACCAACGAATATAAATTTCAACCAAAAACACGATACAGGTGATAATAACATCCATGGAAGGAAAACATAAAATAACCACAATGGTAGTATAACAAACTCACCCTTGATAAGCAGTGTCCCCCACTTTCTCACTTATCTTTCCACTAAGAAGGCAGCGTTGCCCTGCTCACCTTGATTTTATTGAATTACTCCACCATCCAAATAAGCAGCTCAGCTTGCTTATCCAAAGGAGCAACCACTCACTTTCCTTCCCAACTTATTGAAATGCACATCCACTACCAGAGGAGGAAAAGAAGAGGGCAAGCCTGCCCCTCTTCTCTGCCCACCAGCCTGACCAGGCTGTTCTCCCTCTCTCCAACCACTTCCAGCAACCTGACAACCAGTAAGGCACTAGGTCAAACATCATTCAGTGTACCCATCCTCCCTAACCCAGCTAGCTCCAAATCATTATCTCCTAACCCTTTACATTACTCACATAAACAGCCAAGTACCTAAAACTAAAAGCAAACCACTGACCCCTCACCTATGCTAAGGTAGCAAACTATAACCTCATCACCTATCATAACTACTGCCATGATGTAATTAAACCATACCACCTGACCACAGGAAGCCTCACAATGATACCAAAATGCTTACTAGCCCCTGGACCCACTACTAAGCCTACCATCACTGAAGCCATGCCGAGGCACCTGCATACCACCATGCCACCTTGCAACCCTATAATACCATCCAATGAAACATTTTTTTTTTTGCTGTACAATGAATGCAATACCCCTCTTTAATTCTCTTCTAAATCTCATTTAATAAAATTCTAACATCACACCAACTACCCATTATAAAAATATGACACTTAAACCACCATCATGGCCGGAAGCAATATGACCTCAAAACATCACCATCATGGCTGGCATCGCTCACAATAACAGAAATCAGCAAAACTAATTCAACACAATGTAACAACAAAGTAGAAAATGCCCCTTGCTACCAGATCACAGAAGATCTGTGACACACTATTGCTGTCCATGATGTAGTGAATAAACCCAACCCAGTCTCTCCTGAAACTGCAGTAACTCAAAGCTGAATCATGCTATAAAACCTCCCACATCTAGATTACAAGCCTAATTTACTTAATGCAACCCGCTAATCCCCTACCCCTGATGTCTGCCACCCTATCTGGCCCCTTCCAAAAAAGACCCCCACTACCCTTAAAACATTGCAAAATTCAACTCTGGTGCTCCCCACACAAGATCAAACCAAACAACATTACCAACAGCATTACCGTGTGACAGCAGGTAAGAAAAAAAAAAACATAACAAACCAAACAATTCCATATTCAGCTGCAGTGCTAGCAACCCATAACCTTTCATACCACTCCATCAGCTGAATCCTCATCACCTTCTACTCTCACCTGTTGAGTCCATATTTCTTCTGTCCCCCAAGCAATACCACCTCTGCATGTCCCCATTTGCACTCAGTGACCTGTAAATGAAAATACTGTAAGTATGCCACACATGCATAATCCAGTTTCTTAATGATCATTAAGCACCACCAGTGGCATATCTCATTCATCATCCGCCTAAAATGCAGACACTTTCAAGTGCAGCAGCCCCCTGAAAATTAAGATGCCTAACAAGATCCCCATAAAATAACCTCACCACTCACATAGTAATGTTACAACAGATACCCATATGAAATAAAACATTGCATAACAAGTCTTATTCAATAAATAAACTTATCACTCTTTTACAATAAAAAAGTTCTCAACAAAATAAACAATGAAAATTAAAGCCTTCCCCACTCCTGCTACCAAATACTGTCATCTCATGAACCTCCACTTCCCAAACCAACCCCCACAAAAGAAACTTATCTCCCACATCCCCTCCAGTCATCCTTCCTTACATCCCACAAACTGTAAACCAACCCATGATTATGCTCCCTAACCCAACACCTCCTGCCACATTTATAACAAATGTTAATCCCCCTGAACAATTCTATCGGTAACCCATCCCAAGGCACCACAATGATAAATAATATATCCACTTGTTCACCCTCACCCAAAAAGACCCAAACATCCAATCCCCCACAAGTATGCCCTGACCCACACCCCCTGCCACACACTCACATACCTGCAACACCCATCAAACCCTCCTACTCTGAAAGCCATACACATAACATACCACCTCCTATTAGTCCCAGGAAATAAATAACGAACAAACGAACTAAATGACTTACTTAAACCTTCTAGTACTGCGTAGCCAACAAAGGACCCAGCTCCTCCAACCCATAATGATCTATCCACCCCACCTACTTTAAAGTCATACATATGCTCCAACACCTGTTGTTATCAGCCCAAAGTGCAAACCAAATGCTGCCTATGAGGGGCACATTTGTCACAGCTTTGAAACAAACCATAAATATACCCCATCGGTTCCTCAGATAATCCAGTAAACCAAATGCCATAGATTCTACATGTAGCACTTGACTAGCTTGTGACAGCCATAGAGCCAGTAGTGTAGTAATTTTCTATGGTCCTATGATTGTTGTGATTCCTCCTCACATGTGGGAACCCAATGCTCCCCCTAAACAATCCCCGAACCTGCTTTACTATGCCCCCATCATGCCTCCTCACTTACCCCCACACTACTCCAAGGTACCAACTCTGACATGCCTTAATGATCACCAAATAAAACAGGACTACCTGTGACCTCATTGTGCACACTCCAGCACCCAAAACATCCATCGCAACAAAATCCCTTACCTTTGAAAGCTTCCATCAGGCCACTGACTGTTGCTCACTCTGCACTCACCCATCTGTGGTCCCACTGGGACATCGACTGCAACAGCCTCCATCTCCTTTCGCCCACTTGCTTCTGGTCTCTGACTGATGCCTGCTCTGTACTTCCCCACCTGCAAAGGAAAGAAACTGCAAATTCTCAGCACACACGTAACCAAAACATCTTAATCAATCCACTTCCTTTAGGCCACTGAGTGCTGCACACTCTGCACTCCCCATCTGTAACCCCATTATGCACCACTCTAGTGACCAGAGAATCCATCTCCATCATCTTTCAGTTCTGCTTCCCTTAAGTCACTAACCAATACCCATGCTGCATTTCCCACCTACAAAAGAAAGGGAAATCTCTCTTTAGCACAAAGCTGCTTACAAAGGTATACCAAGTAAGCAATGTCCAAAACCAAAGGGGAGTTAAAATATTAGTGCTATTAACTTGAGCCATATGAAATATACATTTCCTGAAGTAATAGTCTATGACTCTTATTGTCATTATTCCTCAATTGTAATTCACCACCTTTCCTCCAACAGTCACCAGCTCTCCAAAGAGATCAAGAAGGAACAACAGTAAAATATGCACCAATCATCCCTCTGAACTCTGCACTCCCCGAAAAGGAATAATGCATTTTATTTTATAAAGACGACATATATCTAATGGAGACATAACTCCTCTTCTAAATAAATCTGCTCAGAACTATCAAGCATCTATTAAGCTTTCAGAAATAGTAAGCATTGTGAAGTAATGAATAAATAAAACCCTTGCCCTCCCCTATGAATTTTAGTTTAATAACACTATTGCTCTTTGCCACCTTGAAGAAAATGATACTGCTTTATTTATTGTACTTGAAGAAACATTCATTCAGTTTGTGCTGATGCCATATAGCAGAGGCTATCAAGCTTGAGTCAAGTGTATGTACCCATTCCGGAAACCACATCCTCACATTAATCCAGTGGCATCCAAACCCCAAGTATTATGAAGAGTGGACCAAAACTGACACAAAAGTAGCCTTCTGGGGTAATGTGAACTCAGTGCCTCCCATAACAGGTAAGAGTTATGGTTCAATAAGGTGGGGGAAGTCACATCTGATTTACCCACTGATTTACCCGCTTATTTATTTTTATAATTAACCAGGATACTAATCTATTCACACAGTTGAACCCCCGTTTGCTTCAAATAAAGAAAATGGCCGAACGGAAAGCTCGCCACCAGCTCTCCTACAACAGGTCATGCTGTCACTACACATGCCGGGTGATCAGCCATTACTTGCGTGTTCTTCAGAGCCCACCACCCCAGTCCCTCTCAAGTGACACAAGACTGAAAAACCATGGCTTAGCAATTTTCTTTTATCCATTCCTGTCTTTTTTTTAAACTAACAAAACCAGTGTAAATGATATATAAAGGACGGACACCATAAACAGCAATGACCGTTCTGAAAGAACCCAACCGAACAAGGGCAGTATCTTGGGCCTGCAACCTCTGACAGAGTGAATAGGTGCTAATGCCACCAATGACTATGATTCAACCAAGTGCATAATTGTACTGATCACAGTATAAGGCAGCCCCCAATCCAACAACTTTGGGTAATGCAGTCAAGTGCCCAGCCCCGAACTTGTTTAACCATGTCCAGCAAAATCAACCCACCATATTCACATCCACAGATGGCATAAGCAAATAGCAAAGGTGAATGACAAAACATCAATGCATATACTCTGTTGGATACAGCAAAGACACCATGTAGAGGACAGCCGATCACACACAAAAACGAACCCAGCCATTGCTCTTATAAAATAATGGGGTTTTCTCAACATACTTTTTTTTTTTGACTTAGGCCAAACCCACATGCATCTCCGCATGCAGCAATATCAATCCTCAGGCCATCCCAGCGATGTCAGAACAATAACTCTCAAGTTTTTTTTTTGTTTTGTTTTTTTTGTTTTTTTTTACGCATGTTTAAACATGGCATAGGATTGAGTACATGCAGTGCAACATCTTCCTGCTAGCAAGGACCAAACAATAAGGCAGCAAGAAGCATTTGAATTGAATCCCGATCAACTCATCTAGTAATACAGCTATGATCACCATTCTGTGCTGCAGTAAATACTATGTGTGTGTATATATGTTTAGCTTACTTGACTTTTTTATTTATTTATTTATTATATTTATTTATTTATTTTTGAAGCCCTAAATGGACAGTGCATGCGCGCCGCCCCCAATGTCACCAGTGTACCTCTAGCCTGCGAAAACACTCGCATGGTACACAGAATGGCCAGTACAGCACACCCAACCCAACCACCCCTGGAAAGAACAGAACTTATCCCACATCTGACACAACTGTAACTGCCTAAGCTGACCGCTATGGCTCCACCACCAACAGCCATAATGGTGAAACAGAAACTGAGGAACTCTATCCTGTGACCCACACTCCTGCCATGGAGCCAGAAGTTTTAACAACTTATTGCACTTACAGCCTTAGCCAGAATTAACTCAATGACACCAGTTGTTGTTTGTCATTTTGGCTTTTTCCCAGTAAGGGGTTGCCACAGCAGAACTCTGGTCCGCTAATAATTGACAGTAGATTTTTATGAAACACCGAGGTGCCAGCTCGACGCCCAACCTTCGAAGAAGGCATGCCCATTTACGCACGCATGTCTTTCGAACGCTACAAAACCACGGGGAGGACATGCTGACTCCACACAGAAGGCACTCCCAAGCCAAGCCGAGAATCGAACAGGAGGACTTCTTGCTGTAAGGAACTCAGTGACACCAGTAAAGGTACAAAGTTAATAAATTAATGGATGTGCAGTAGCATGACTCTTCTGAGGGGTGTTCTTTCAGAATGCTACCTTACCTAAACCCTCATGTTATAACCCATGGCTTAAGATTATGCACTAAAACTGCCCTTCCTCCCAACTACAATCACAATGACAACTGCTTTTGCCAGTAAAGGTAATACACCTGAAGGATGTCAACACCAAGGGGTTCCCACATGAGACTGACAATAAAAAAAAAATAAAAAAAAAAAAAAAAAAAAAAAAAAAAAGCAAAACATATCTACTACTAATACCAAACCTTACAATGATGTAACTACTACTAACCAAAACCCAGCTAATGAACATATACCCACCTCCTCCACAGGCTACCAGACTAAGGCCTACCTGAACACTCAATACCTACAGGTCGTCTTAAACGCAGAACCTGCTGTAGCAAGTTCACACCAAAATGTAACTCCTACCTCAGTTACACCTAACCCTCTAAGCCCCTCCCTAACCTTACCTCATTTCCTCCTAAAACATCCCTCCATCCCAATTAACCCTATCCTCTCCTTATTCTCTTAATTCCTGATAACCTATGTATCTAACCCCACTTGAAGATGTTCCAGGACAAAATGGTCTGTTCCAAATGTCATTTCCATTTTTTAATAAGAAGTAACAGTTTTTGAATAACTTTTTCAAAATTATTATTGATAGTTTTACTCACATTTGGATATAGTTTTATTCCTAAATATTTTATTTTTTTCCTTCCAAATTATATTTATATTTATCCTTAAGTGTGCTATCTAGTAATTGAGTTAACATTAAAGTTTCAGTTTTATTGTTATTAAAGGAAAACTCCACCTTAGAACTCAGAAAACATATTTATTTCACTGTATCTTTGTTTTTTGAGCTATTTTAATGCCTTAAAATCCCAAGTGCTTACTTTACTTTTTAATGTGTTTCTCTCAAAATGGCGGATGATGGGGCCTTCCTTGGTAATGTGATTTTGTTTACTTGCTTTCATTCCTTCTTCCCAAAATATATTTCAAGTCCTCTTTATATGACTCATGCTAGACATAAAAAGTTGTGCTGTTTTCTCATGCCATTGATTATGAAGCGCTGCCATCTAAACACACCTACTGTAACAGAGCTGCTTCTATGTTTACCTGACTGAGCCTTATTTATGTGTCTGTCAGAGCTTGTTCTATGCCATAAATAGCTGTTAGCTACTTGCAGCAAAACAAAGTTAAGTAAATAACAGGTTTTTGTAAGAGGAGTCCTTTGTAGTTCTAAAAGATTTGGCTAACCTTCCCCCACACTCTCATGCTGAGGTGTGAAAACTCCCACTACAATAAATGATCATTTCTGTACATTTACAAGGGACAAGTAGTAGGACTCTTAAACTTAGTCTGTCTGCTACATCCCAATGCCTTCAGTGGGAGGATTTTTCTCTCTCATGAAAGATGCAAATGTGCTTTACTAGTTCCTCAATTATTTCTGTCATGTTAGTGCTCCTTTTTTCTATTTCATATTTATTTATACTTTGGTAACCAGGAAAGTGAACTGGTCCCATGACCGTTTTCAGCCACAACTTAGGCTACATTGGCAAAGATAATAACAATTATTAAATGCACTTAGCAATACAAAGAAAAAAATACTAACATTTATTTATTTATTATTTATTTCAGTTTGATTACCGGGGAGGTCCACTGGGCTTTGGGGCCCGTTTTCAGTGGAGGCCCAGGGAGAAAAGCTCCAACAGAAAAAACAAGAGTTTAATTACATGAAAATTCAGACAGTTTGTATAACATATAGCAAGTAGCAAACAAAGAGAATAAACACTAGCAATTTCTAATTTGTTCAGGAGGAAGACAGGCTTATATCATAAAAATCAAACTTCTACTATTTAGTTGCCTATGCAAAGTATATTTAAAAGAGGTTAGGAAAGAGAAGAGGTTAGCCTGGAGAGAAGGGAGAAGATAGCTTGAGAGGTATGGGCTGAAGAGTGCAGTTGCAATGCCTATTTAGATAGAGGTAGGAATGAAGTTGGGTTTTGAAGTTATTAAGGTTGGTACATGTCCTTAGTGTGGAGGGCAGGGCATTACATTTTTTAGCTAGGGTAAAGGATAAGAGAAGCTGACCTGCTGGGCGCTTGGGTTTTTGTACTGTGATCAGGTTTTGGTGAGAAGATCTAACTGATCTAAGGGGGGTATAAGGTTGAAGAATATTAGAAAGAACAGGGCAGTTAGTAGGATGGAACAATAATTTATAGGCTGTGATGATTTGGAGAAAGTCAAGTTGATTGGGGAGTTCAAGCCAGTTTAGAGAGTGAGGGGAGGTGCAGTGATGAGAGGAGGATTTGGCATTTGAGGGCAAATCTAGAGATTTTGTTGTAACATTGTTCTAATTTGGAGGTAAGTGTGGATGATAAATTAGTGAGTAGGGGAGCTCCATACAGTAGGGAGGGAAGGAGGTAGGTAGAGGCAAGGGTTAGTCTGGTGTGAGGAGAGAGGAAGTGGTTGTTTCTATACAGTAAACCTCGTTTTATGTGGGTTTTTTGATGTTTAGCTGGATATGAGTATCAAATTTTAGTTGGTCATCAATTGTAACACCGAGAAGTTTGGTGGAGGGAACAATCTCGATAGAGGAGTTGTTGAGGCTGATAATTTGGAATAGGTTTTTATCAAGAGAGGAGGATTTAGAGGGGGAGAAAAGGAGGATCTTAGTTTTGTTTGCATTTAGAGAGAGATGATTTTGGAGCATCCAGTTTTCAGTGGTTGAGAAGGCACTTTGTGTTAGGGCTTGGAGCTCTGTAAGGTTAGGGGCACAGCAGATCAAAGTGGAATCGCCAGCGTATTGCACAATTTTGGTGTTAGGAATGGCTTTGTGGAAGTCATTAATAAAGATATTGAATAGTAGTGGGCCTAGTACGGAATCTTGGGGTACTCCGGTAGGGGTAGGAAGGAAGGTAGAGGTGGCATGGCCCCATTTCACAGCTTGGGATCTGTTTGAAAGGTAGCTTGAGAACCAGGAAAGGGTTTTTTTGGCATAGGTTGAGATTAGAGAGGTAATTTAGAAGGTGGGTATGGGAAATAGTATCAAAAGCTTTGGATAAGTCAAGTAGAACAGAGGATACTATATTACCAAAGTCACGTGCTGAATTAACAGAGTGCAAGAAGGAGACAAGGGCGGCATTAGTACTCTGTCCGGGGTGGAAGCCGTGTTGGGTCGGAGAGAGTAGTTGGTGTTTGGTATGGAATGGCAGGAGCTGACAGTGGATACATTGTTCTAAGATTTTGGAGATAGGGGAGAGGATGGCTATAGGGCGGAAATTGGAGACATTACAATTTTTACCGCCTTTGTGGTGAGGAAGAATGAAAGCAGTGCCCCAAAGTTTAGGTACGTAGGATTTGAGTAATGACCTATTAATTAGGATGCTGATAGGCAGAGCAATAGAGTCAGAAGCTATTTTTAGGAAGGAGGATGGAATGCTGTCAGGAGCATTGGAGCAGAGCTTTAGTTTATAGAGAAGTTTCTTTATTAGGTCAGTGGATACTGGTTTGAATTCAAAAGAGGGGAGGGAAGAGAAGGGGATGGAAGACTGAGCAGGGAGGGGAGGAGGGTTATTGTTCATGAATGTCTTGGTTAACTCAGCGATGGAAGAGATGAAGAAGGAATTGAATAGGGAGGCTATTTCAAGGTCAGATTTGAAGGTATCAGGACAGGGGTTGTTTTTTGTACCTGGACTAAGGAGAGAATTAATAGAATTCCAGAATTGCTTGGGATTTCTAGCATGGTTTTCTTGTAGTTTGATGTAGTAAGACATTTTATCTCTAATGACTTGTTTTTGGCAAGGTTTCTCAACTGCTTATACTTAAGGAAGATTTCAGGTTGTTTGTGTTTAACATAGGTTTTCCAGGTTTTATCCCTTTGCAGCATTATTTTTTTTGTGTCTTTGGTAAGCCAAGGGGTGGTATTTGTTTTTACTCTTTTTGTTCTTATGGGAGCTAGGGAGTTAAGGACAGTTATGAAAGTAGAATTGAAATAGTCAATGGCTTCATCTAAAGGTAGTGTTTTTAGGGGGTTCCAGTTAGTTTAAAAGAGTTGGAAAAAGAAGTAGGGTTAAAGTTAGATAGGTTACGAGTATGAATGCAGTGGTGAGAGTGTGAGGAGGTGGGAGTAGCTCGAATGGAGAAGGCAGGGAGGTGGTCTCCTAATGGATCAGGAGTGACACTAGATGTTATAACTTTGTTAGGATGAGATACTAGGATCCAGTCAAGTATGGTGCCAGGGGGATTAGTTTTATTTAGATCTAGTAATGGAGTTAATAAGTTGTGTGAAGTTGAATAGGTTGATGGTTAATGTGGGATTAGGGTTAATGATTTTTCCCCAGTCAATATTTACATCTCCCAAAATGAAGGTTTCTAGCTTAACATTGGAGGAAGTCCAGGAGAGGATGTCTTCCAGAGTATTGGTATTGTTGCCAGGAGGAATATAGAGACAAATAATGCAGATACTTTTATGGTTGTTTATTTTTAGTATGCCAATTACAAGTTCAGCAGGATAGGGTTATGGTAGGGAGTGATTGACAAGAGGTTGGAGTAGACTAGAGCAACACCACCACCTCTTCTATTAGGTTGGTTCTGATTGAAGAGAATGGAATCCTGGGGGTAGGAATTCAGAGTCATTAATGTGAGGTTTTAGACAGGTTTCAGAGATAGCTGCTATGTCAGGAGAGTTGTGATTGAGCCAGGCATGGAAGAGGGTTAATTTATTTTTTAAGCTTTGGGCGTTGATAGTGAGGAATTTGAGGTTTTTGTTAAATGATTTGTTGTTGGTGCAAGGGGGATTTGTAGGAGAGAAATTAGGACCTGGATTGGGGTGAATATTGCCAGCTAAGTAAAGGTATGTGTGATGGGGGATGTGTTTATTAGTTTTGTATTTAGACAGAGGAGGCTGGAAGAGATTTGGTTTATGTTTAAAGTTATTATTTGAGCTTAGAAAACGTTTTACTTTCAAGAGAAGGATAGGGTGGGGGGGGACTAAAGAAGCTCAGATGTTGTGGTAATGGGAAGCAAGGTGGAGTTGAGGAGTAAAAGGAGGAGATAGTAAATGGAAATTAGTATAGCAGGTGATTTGGTATAGAGATACTAGAAGGAAGGGGAAGGATGAGAGGAGAAGGACTTTGGGAGGAAGGGTGAGCATGGTAGTTGGAGTCAGAGGAGATAGAAAAAGAGGATGATATGATGTTAGGAGTGTGGGGAGGGTGGTTAAGACAGGTAGGTAGGGTGGAGGATGGGGAGGGGGAAAGGTGTATCAGGACTGGTTGGTGGAGAGGGAGGGACTGATGGGAGGTGGAGGAAGGAGAGGGGGAGAGGTGTATCAGGATTGGTTGGTGGAGAGGGAGGGACTGATAGAAGGGGGATAAATGTAGAGGTACTGGGGGCAGATGGGAAATGAAGACATAAAGACATTGATCAAGATTGCATGTGCAACACATAGCCAATGTGTAATAGTGACCAAGTGAATCATTGACTGATATCTACTAGAATGTATAAATTAATAATGCTTAACTATACTATGTTGTTTATTATAAATAATTCATTGTATGCACATAGACACACACACACACACACACACACACACACACACACACACACACACACACACACACACACACAGACACACACACACACACACACACACACACGTATATATATATATATATATATATATATATATATATATATATATATTGTGTGTATAAAGTACACATGCAAATGGGCAAAAGCATATGAGTCTGTGTGTGTGTGTGTGTGTGTGTGTGTGTGTGTGCATTTAATTAAGTACTTCTGATTTCCTTTTCTTAGTGTTTTTAATGCAAGCATACAGTAAATGTATGTTAAAGTAAATTCAGCTGTGTATTATGGTTGCACTTTAACAATGTAAGGACTAACTCAGAGTCAGTGGGAATCTCTTATGATGGATCTGCATGTAATAGATATACATCCCCCCTCTAGAAGGATGTAACAAAAAAGCATAAAAGATCTTTTTTATGAACAGTATCAGTGCACCCTAGTTGATAGGATTGCCACCTGACTCTTTCTGCAGTTCTGGCCTGTGTGTGTGTGTGTGTGTGTGTGTGTGTGTGTGTGTGTGTGTGTGTGTGTGTGTGTGGGGGGGGGTGTTACAAGAAAAATACTTTCTGACTTTTCTCAAAATGTCACAGAAATCTTTGATACTCCAAAAAATATAAACTATTATAAATAACATTTAAAGCTTAGCCTTTCAATACTGAGCTGCTGCTTATGTAAATTTGTCAGAAGAGTTGACAACTGCATTTAAAACCCAGATTGATCTAATTTCTTTGTTTTGCTATGAAAGGGGAGTGTTAAGTTCTCCTCCCCTCGGCAATAAAAACAGTGGAAAACTGTTCCACAGCTTTCTGTCTTTTTTATATCAGCTGCTGTGTTCTTGACATTAGGATGATTAATTGCCCACCAAAGATTGACAGCAGTACCTGACAGGGTAAACTACAGTTTTAACTGTGTCTATGATATTTCATGCAGGTGGAGACACATTTCTCTGCAAAGTATGTGAGAAGTTGAGTTTAAAAAAAGTAGGTGGGCTTTCCCTTCCTTTGACTCCAATGCAAGGAAATAAAAGATTTAAAAAGTACAAGCAGGTTTCTGGCACCTGCATAACGCTGGAACCATATTGTAAGGGAAAAAAGAAACCTAATGATTGAGTTAAACTGTCAGGGTGGAGTTTTCCTTTAAATTTCAGCAGAGATACTTATTGAAACTTTTCAATTTCCTCATTTATTCTTCAATCGAATAATTTGAATCTCCTACAGTTAGTAAAATATCTTCTGCAAAAAGTTGTATTTTAGATTGACACTCTCCATTAAATGAGAATCTATCAAATTTCAACTGTTTCTTGTACTATTAGCTAAGGTTTCAATAAGTAATGCAAATAATAAAGGGGTCAAGGGAAAACCTTGTTTTTTGCCTTTGCTTAAAGTGAATCCTTGAGAAATGTACAGTCCAATTTTAACTTAGGTTTTTTAGTCTCTTTACAGGTTTTTTTAATATTCCAATAAACTGTTCTGGAAATGCAAATCCTTCTAACGTTTTAAACAAGTAGTTCAAATCTACAGAATCAAAAGTTCTCTCAATATCTAAGCTAATTAGGGCCAATTTTTTGTTCATTCCATTAGCTAAATTGAATATAGTTACTACCCTTTTATATTATTGTATGTTAATCTATTGACCATAAATGTGTTTGATTTTTATTAAATAATTCATCTACTATATCTCTTAATCTTGTGACAAAAATGGAAATAAATAATTTGTAGTCTACAATTTAATAACGAAATAGGTCTATGCAGAGACTACTTTATTGTCCTTTCCTTGTTTAAGTATAGGTGAGGTTACAGAAAATTTCCATGAAGGAGGAATTATTTTGTCACCCTGAAGTATCCTGAAAATGTCACTCAATAATTCTAAAATAGTTAATGGAAATAGACTAGATAATTCCATACGTAAACAATCTAAGCCTGGAACTTTATCATTTTTACCTTTTTTTTAACTTTTTTTAACTTCTGTCAGGGTAATAGGCTTATTTAACTGAGGTATTTGTTGGTAACTTAGTTTACAAGTAACATTTTTCTTTAAATAATTGTCAACTCTGCAATCATCAAGATTATTATTTTTTTCTTTATTAAGATCCTCATGGATTTTTTTAAATATTAAGCATCTGCTCTATATCTGAAGTAAGCTTATTAGTGAGATAATTTTGGATATTATTGGCTTGTGCCATTTTGCTTACCATCTTACTTCTATTGGCTAATCGATGTAGATTTTTTGAACTCATCTCATAACTATGCAGTTTTATTTTTTTATAGCTATCTCCACTTTATGAGTTAAAACTGTTTGATATTTTGTCATTGTTTAATGATTTCAGTATTATCTAATTTCTTTATTTGTTGTTCAAACCTCACTTTGTGCATGCCATTGTGTATTTCTAACAACTCTTTATCCCATTCTTTCACTTTATTACTATCCCATCTTTCTATTCTATCTGTAATATGCATTTTTAAGGAGTCCCATATTATCAAAGACAAAAAATCCTTGATGTGTTCCTTAAGGAAACTCTTAAACTCTTTTAATTTCATTATATATATACTGTGATTCTATAATCTGAAATTTCATTATATCCATTACTATATTAATACTTAATGCACTATGATCAGATAGAGGACAAGGAATATTTTGAAAATGAGGCATAAATCCTATCAATTCTTGTTTGCGTCCCATACACATAAGAATAATAAGTGAAGAACAATGACTTTTCATCTGGTTTTACTACTAAATCAACAAAATTATTATTACTAATCCATCTGTTTAGTGCTTTAGCTGATGCCAGCATTTTAGCTTTCTTCTGTTCAGCTATATATTGTATACTAGATATGCAGTTAAAATCCCCTGCTAAAAGTAGACTACCCTTCCAATGACTTTATATTAAGTTTAAATTATCTTTAGCCACTCTTGCACCTATTCCATGGATCCAGTAAAAATTAGTTAATGTATAGAATTTGCAATTATATTTAATTATTACACATGTATACATTCCTTTAGGATCATTAAAGGATTCCGGGACCTTAAGCATTACAGTGGATTTTCTAGAAAGTATAGCAGTTCCTCTCCTCTTTTTGTTAATAGAAGCAGATGAGAACACTTCATAACCTAAGTTATTTAAATATTGTATATCTATCTATCAAGTGAGACTCTTGCAAGAATATAATGTCTCCTCTATTTAATTATAGATATCTTGTTAATGATTACTTTTTGTTGCCATTATTTAGTCCATTTACATTAATCAATACTGGATTAAAACTATTCATGCTGTGAATTTAAAAAAATATTCTTTTGAAAGATAATATGACACATTTATCCACATATTAAATTAAATATATATAAGACTCTAATGTATTCCTCTGATACTATCTTGACATTCCAGATTTTTTTGAATTCTTCCTTTCTACAAACTAAACTACTAAACTTCAAAATTAACAAACACAAAGACAAGTCTACAACTATAAGTGTATATAATACTAATAAAATACAATCTACCATGGGTGCCAAAGTTCTTAGTCTGCCTAATAAGAGTCAAACTACTAAACTATACATCTAGCAACACCTAAATATTAATCCAAAAACTAGCCAAAAGCTGCTGTGACTTTAAAATAATTAATATAATATTATATATAGGTCACAATAATAAGAGACTATTAATTTAGCCATTTAAAACTATTCCCCCATTACTACATATAAGTTTAATAATCCTCTTCCATTAGTTGCAGATATTAAATAATCTAAAAAAATAGTATACTATATACCTATTTATATAACAGTAGTATACATTATAAATTTATTCCTAAATCATTCACTCATTCACTCATTCAACATTATTATAACTAGATATCTAAATAAATAAGTATAACAAAGTGGGATTAAAAGAAATAAAGGCATCTGTAGACTTATAGGTCACAGGTAATCTTATCATACTAAAGTACAATACAAAAGAGAGATTAATGTACATATATATTTATCATGCCAAAGGGCACACACATATTTTATAGTGCTAGCAAAAAAACTCTAAATTAGTTTTTAAAATACAAGTGCCTATATTTCCAATTTCTATAGTACTCATAGTGCATTAAATATCAAAATATTTTAAAAACAGTAACTTATTAAATTATTTCATAAAAAATATTCACATTACTGAGGGCAAAGAAAATGCCTTACTATTTCTATGGAGTTAGAAATAAAATAATTGCAGTCTATATTGTATTCAAAAGTTACAAAGTGTTCAATTTAAATTCCATTGTCCTTTCCTGATTTCAAACATATTGAAAATTTTGCTTTACTTTCTGTCAAAATGAATGTAGTCATTCAGCAATAAAACATTCACATTTCAAGTTTGACTTATGAAATGACTTATTTAAGGTAGTCTTAGTGAATATAATAACATTCAAAATGTGAAAATCTTCAAAGTTCACATGACCAGGCTTCAAATTACATTTCATATTATTTTGAAATATTTTATTTGATTTTCTATGTAAAGTATATGGGATCTTTATCGTCACGTTCTGTCATATGCATGTATATGCAATAGGCATCTTTCTTAAAAGCAGTTTGCTATTTAAATATATTTTGCCTTATTTTCCCACTAGTATTCTACCTTATTCTATATATATTGTATTTCTAAAATCTCCCCTCAAAGAGCTATTTAATCATCAGTTCTCTATTAAATATTATAGTATGTGTACATATTTTTTAAATTTACTAATACAGCTCTTTTATTAATCTTACACAATAGATATTGCATTATTTGTATATATGCATATTCATTGGATGTTTTCTCTGATTAATTCTAATATTACAAGCAACACTGGCTATATATAAAGAATTCTTGCTTACTTAATTTGAATACATGTGTTTAGCCATTGTGAACTGCTCTTCTGATCTAAGCTTTACATGCTGACATCAGAATCTGGCTACAGCATGTGAAAATGGCAGCTCACAGTACACAGCCACTGCTAATTTCCTTTGTACATTTCTAATTGTTTTTACTTCTTTTAAGCTGTTATATTCAGTAACAAACAACTAAATTTATAGGTTCATAGGTTCATAGATTAGTACTAGGCTATTTGCCCTTGTGGGCCATTTTAAGCCTAGCTAAGTGCCCCACGTGAGAATCAAACCCTGCACCTTGTGTCTATAAGGTAAACACCTTAACCATTTTGCCATCCTCCCACCCCTTTTACTTCCTTCAATTAGTATGTATAGTTTAATTTGCATAGTTAAAGTTAATAACACTACAGCCTAAGCTGTTAACATGTAAAATGTTAGCGAATTATATGTTAGATTTGATATATATATATATATATATATATATATATATATATAAATATAAATATTTTATAACATTATTATAGCTTTTGTCTTACTAATTCTTCACTTCTAAGAGAAGAAAAGATGTGTTATTTTGAGTAGACTTCTCACATATATACTTGAAAAAAGAAAAAAATAGAAAGTTCTTTGTTCATATACATCAGTGATGAACTTTGATCTAGATTTTCTGCAGCACAGCTCAAGGTGGTACAATTGTAGCATTCTGAAGAGGTGAAGCATTCTTTAGTTCTCAAGCTTTTTTAGTGTATCTGTTGTTTCATAAATGACCTGTAAAAGGAATGTGTTACAAAGGAATAATGAAAACAAAATATGAGCACTTTAATACTTTCAATTAGCATAGTACATAGATCTGACATTCAGTTAACATGCACATACTAAGTGATGTTGAATAAATAAAATAAAATTCTTAACTTATATAATTTTAAAGTTATGATTTCTATTGCTTATACTATAATGACATTTTCTTACAGAAAATATTTGTTTAACATTTAGAAGCACACTTATAGGTTTAGTTAAATGAAGTATATTAAGTCTTTCAATGTAAATATAGTAAAACAGTAAAAGAAACCCTTTATATTACTAATCATAAAAAATGCTTCAGCTTAAAATATACATACATACTTATATATGTTTTGACACTTAAAGTCCAGTAGAAACCTTTTACGTAAAAGAAAAATCTATTGTTTCAGAAAGTAATAGTCCACCAATCAGTAAATAAGAGTAATTTCTTTTTAGGCTTTTTAATTTTAGAAGCAGTTTGATAAGAATTCAGCTCTCACTGTCTCTTCAGAGATATATTGTTCCAATCCATCTCTTCAGTATTATGGATTTTATTGCTGTTAGGAAAAGTGTATGCCTCCTCCAGTGTGTTAAATATTTTGGTTTCTTCAGAAAGGGATAATATGATTTTTATAGGAAATGCCAAAGTGGCGTTAATATTGTTCTTTTTAAGTTTATTGATCAGTGGTAAACAGGGTTTTATTTTACTCATTACTTTACTGGAATAGTCATTGTCAAATCTGACTACATGTTCACCTATTTTAATAGATGGGCTGGACCATTCTACTTTTAATATTTGATCTTTTTCTAAGCTAGACATGAGCTTAGCTACAATTGAGCATGGTGGTGAGTTTTTCTTCTTAGAATATACTCTCCAGGATGTATGTGCTCTTTCAATCCCAAAAGATAAAGTTTATGGTATATTTAACATTTTATGTAGCCAGGAGGTTAAGAAGTTTATTATATTTTCTCCCTTTTACTTTTCAGGTATACCAGTTATTTCATCTCAGTCTATTTTCTAAATCATTGAGTTTTCCTATGAGACAGTTATTTTGTTTTAACACAAATTCAGTGTAAGACTCACCTTGAGTTATTCTGCCTTCATGATCATTCAAAGTCTCTTCAATACTGCTGATTTGTGCCCATTGTTGTTTCATAATAGCTTCAAAATGTTCCATTCTGTTTCTGGTCTCTTCTTTGAAACATTCTAGTTTTGTATCCAGTTGTCTATTTTAAGTAATATATCCCAGATACTAGATAATATTGACTGAATGTCTTTTTTAACAAAAGAATCCTGAGTACCATTTCTTGACTAACTCATGTTGAAACCTCTTCTATCTTAACTAAAAAGTTGAAATTCTGACAGAAAAACTATTGCTTTTGAAGAACTTGAAGCTATACATATTTTATCTGTCTATTAATGAATAAAATTAGCTAGCAAGTATCTTCAAATTGTAATTTTTTGATTACATTTTCTGTCAGAAAAAGTTTTCAGTCACATTGCTTTCACCATTTGCTGCTCTTGGTTAGCCATCTTAGCCACTCCCACATGGCTATTTATGATATCTTTATGATTGGAGACAGCTTTATCAATAGATTACATTATAAACACACTAGTACACAATCTCTAACTTTCATGAATCCCAAGGACAGTGCATGATCAAGGTCATTGAGAAACTTGCAAGTCATTATACATGTTATTGTTTTTTTCATCCTGTATTTCTTTACCACAGAAAAGGTTTATTTCTTCAAGGGATTTTACTTTGCTTAATATGTAATGGCAGTTTACTCCCCATTTCTGGAAAGTGCTGAGTTTAAAGGCTATTCCTTTCTATTTATGTTAATTTTGAATAAGAGCAGAAGCACAGATCTTGAGTTTATAATATGAGAATTATGATTTAGAAATGGTAACTGAGCTTAACTGGACTGCTATAAATTATATTAAATATTATATTTAGAATTATAATTTTATATTACATAATTAGATAGATAACCAACACTGCTGGGAAATAAATGGCACTGAGCACTAATAAGGCAAAAAAAAGTCAAACAACAATAAAACAGGCTCAGTGACAACCTCTGGCAGTTAATATTAGTTACCATATAGATGTCTATTCAGACCAACTTCTATTCTTGCAATTCCATTTGGAAAAAATGATTTACTGGACCCTTAGGTAAAATAGAGTTATTTTATTCAATGATTACAGAACAGGTAAGCGCTTTCACCAAAGTGGCTTCTTCAGACCTTAATAATGTTACACAGATAAAAACGCGCTCTATTTATATGTAAATAAATTAACCTGCTTGATTATAACATCTTAACTGGAGAGTGAAAACATCACATCAATTAACTAAAACATGCATAAAAAAACTTTAAAACTTAAAAACATCAAAAAAAACTTGTCTAGAAACTAGTTGTTCAGAAAAATGCTCACATTCAGTATGCAAAAGCATCTAAAATGAAACAACTGTGTATAAAACATTTAAATACATATGTAAAAAATAATTAATTATTTAAAAGCTAGCCTCCTATTTTTAAGTGCTGGCTTAATGGGAATCTTTTCATTCAATCCAGGATATAAATGTGCCTGGAGTTTAATTATCCATTTCGTTTCATTCATCTCAGTAAAATTCCTGACATTGCCACCTCTCGAATTAGGTGTGTTTATGTATATCACCATGAATTGAAATGCATGTGAAGCATCACTAGCTAAAGTGTGTTTTGAGAGTGCATTGATACCAGATTTGATGTGTGCTCTCTCACCCTGTCTCTGAGTCTCTGAGTCTCTTATCAGTTTTACCCACATAGAAAATGGAGCCGGAAGAACACATAGCAAGATAAACTGCATGTTTGGTGTTGCAGTCAGGTGTTACATCAAACTTATGTACTTGTAAAGTATTGGGATGTACAAAATTAATAGATTCATAAATAAAAGAACAAAAATTACAACTATGGCATGGCCTATTTCCTAAATATGAGTTAGCTTGCGATGAATGCATATTACTAGAAGGGTGACATAAAAGTCTAATTTTACTTTGCTTAATATGTAATGGCAGTTTACTCCCCATTTCTGGAAAGTGCTGAGTTTAAAGGCTATTCCTTTCTATTTATGTTAATTTTGAATAAGAGCAGAAGCACAGATCTTGAGTTTATAATATGAGAATTATGATTTAGAAATGGTAACTGAGCTTAACTGGACTGCTATAAATTATATTAAATATTATATTTAGAATTATAATTTTATATTACATAATTAGATAGATAACCAACACTGCTGGGAAATAAATGGCACTGAGCACTAATAAGGCAAAAAAAAGTCAAACAACAATAAAACAGGCTCAGTGACAACCTCTGGCAGTTAATATTAGTTACCATATAGATGTCTATTCAGACCAACTTCTATTCTTGCAATTCCATTTGGAAAAAATGATTTACTGGACCCTTAGGTAAAATAGAGTTATTTTATTCAATGATTACAGAACAGGTAGCGCTTTCACCAAAGTGGCTTCTTCAGACCTTAATAATGTTACACAGATAAAAGCGCTCTATTTATATGTAAATAAATTAACCTGCTTGATTATAACATCTTAACTGGAGAGTGAAAACATCACATCAATTAACTAAAACATGCATAAAAACTTTAAAACTTAAAAACATCAAAAAAACTTGTCTAGAAACTAGTTGTTCAGAAAATGCTCACATTCAGTATGCAAAAGCATCTAAAATGAAACAACTGTGTATAAAACATTTAAATACATATGTAAAAAATAATTAATTATTTAAAAGCTAGCCTCCTATTTTTAAGTGCTGGCTTAATGGGAATCTTTTCATTCAATCCAGGATATAAATGTGCCTGGAGTTTAATTATCCATTTCGTTTCATTCATCTCAGTAAAATTCCTGACATTGCCACCTCTCGAATTAGGTGTGTTTATGTATATCACCATGAATTGAAATGCATGTGAAGCATCACTAGCTAAAGTGTGTTTTGAGAGTGCATTGATACCAGATTTGATGTGTGCTCTCTCACCCTGTCTCTGAGTCTCTTATCAGTTTTACCCACATAGAAAATGGAGCCGGAAGAACACATAGCAAGATAAACTGCATGTTTGGTGTTGCAGTCAGGTGTTACATCAAACTTATGTACTTGTAAAGTATTGGGATGTACAAAATTAATAGATTCATAAATAAAAGAACAAAAATTACAACTATGGCATGGCCTATTTCCTAAATATGAGTTAGCTTGCGATGAATGCATATTACTAGAAGGGTGACATAAAAGTCTAAATAGATTTTTCTTGTTCTTAAATAAGTTCTAAACTATTTAGACTTTTATGTCACCCTTCTAGTAATATGCATTCATCGCAAGCTAACTCATATTTAGGAACTAGGCCATGCCATAGTTGTAATTTTTGTTCTTTTATTTCTGAATCTATTAATTTTGTACACCCCAATACTTTACAAGTGCATACATTTGATATAACAGCTGACTGCAACACCAAACGTAGTTTATCTTGCTATGTGTTCTTGATGCTCCATTTTCTGTGTGGGTAAAACTAATAGGTGACTCAGAGATAGGGTGAGAGAGCATTTGTACCAGACACGCATCAAATCTGGTACCAATGCACTCTCAAAACACACTTTAGCTAGTGATGCTTCACATGCGTTTAAATTCATGGTGATATACATAAACACACCTAGTTTGAGAGGTGGCGATGTCAGGAATTTTACTGAGATGAATGAAATGAAATGGATAATTAAACTCCAGGCACATTTATATCCTTGTTTGAATGAAAGGATTCCCATTAAGCCAGCACTTAAAAATAGGAGGCTAGCTTTTAAATAATTAATTATTTTTTACATATGTATTTAAATGTTTTATACACAGTTGTTTCATTTTAGATGCTTTTGCATACTGAATGTGAACATTTTTCTGAACAAATAGTTTCTAGATAAGGTTTTTTGAGGTTTTTAATTTGTAAAGTTTTCCATGCACATTTTAGTTAATTGATGTGATGTTTTCACTCCCTAATTAAGATGTTATAATCAAGCAGGTTAATTGATTTATATATAAATAGAGCGTGTTTTTTATCTGTGTAACATTACTGAGGTCTGAAGAAGCCACTTTGGTGAATGCGTTTACCTGTTCTCTAATCATTGAATAAAAGAACTCTATTTTACCTAAGGGTCCAGTAAATAATTTTTTCCAAATGGAATTACAAGAATAGAAGTTGGTCTGAATAGACATCTATATGGTAACTGATATTAACTGCCAGAGGTTATCACTGTGCCTGTTTTATTGTTTGACTTTTATATTACATAATTAGTTGTATTAAAGTAATACAATGCCATACATGGACTGACTCATACCCCTGTAAGTATCCTCAATATCCTACAAACTGCTAAGTAGTGACCTGTGTCTGGCATGCAAAGCATCCTACAACTCAGTACTGATGGATTTACTGCTTATCAGCAAGTCAAATGGCATCGGAAATACTCGGTCTATAGATCTAAACCCTTCTGCAATATCAACAGAATGGTTTGGAGGGGCAGGTATATCACACAAAGGGTACTGCTGCTGTGGAAAAGACTCTTCTTCCACATAAAACAAAATTCATCCTTGCTCAAATTCAAGTGCAACTTGATCTATTGATGGAAACAGAACATTTACCACAGGACTGCCCCCTGTACTACTAATGGACAGAGGCAGACCTTAAATGCTGTATTCCATGCATGGGTTCCCTCAAATTATCTATGTTATGATCCCAGTTATTCTCATTTGGAGTAATCAAATGGGATAGGTTAAATCGAGCACACAAAAGGGAAACTGGTTAGGTTTAACATGGCCCTCAAGGGCAGTTAGCCTACTATTTACCTATGAACCTACGAACCTATGAAAATACATCTTATTAAGGATTTATATAGGAGAACTTTATCTGGGCAGACTTATTTGAGATTCATTATAAAACTAAGTAAATTGCCTCATAGGACTTTCTTTCCCTGGTATGCACATTATAATGAATGTTAAGATTTTATGTATAAATATTGTTAAGGCTTTTACTTTAACACCATACTTTTAAGCAATAATTATAAACAGTACATGTGCCTTCAATTATTTCCCCAAAGAAACCACCAGAAAGAGAGAAGTTTCAAAGAACTGCTAAAATGTACAACAAACTCTTCTGCAACTACTTTCCCCTAGCATGAATGTCCATCTCCTGTGATATTTATACTTACTACAGAACTAAACCTGCTTCATATTTACTAACTTCAGAACCCTTTAACTTGGTAGCATAGGACACACATACATATCTGTGAACATACTTCTGACTCACTTCTGTCTCTTTCCTTTATGTGTTAACAGTTTAAACTTTTGACATCTAGTGCCAAACAAGATGATGGTATTTAGTACTCCTTAGCTTACATCGTACATGCATGGCTATTCTATGACTGCACTCTCATTAATATTGAAGTCTGTAATATTTGGGTAGTGGTTAGGAGCACCCAAAGATAAACAGCACCTGATTTTGATGTCACCACTCATTTGTGCCTGAAGCACTGAAAAAAATACCAGGTAGTAATGTCCTACTGCTGACTAGCTGGACATGCATCTTGTGAGATTCACTTCTCCTTCCAGACAGATATATCAGCTGGCCTGTTACAGAGACAAGCATGCACCCACTAAACATGTTATGTGTTTGGTTTAGATTTTGCTACACCAGTTAGAGTTCCAAAGTATCATACTGAAGCAAAGACTTTTGTTAAGTCCAAAGAACTGTATGAACTGTTTAGTATCTGAGACACTGCAGCTGAGAGCTGTTTATAGAATACAGGGAAGTTCAGAAATCATTGCTGTCTCTCAAATAAATCTTTATTTTTTTTGGTACTGCTTTACTATTACCAAGACTTATATTTTTTAAAGCTACTGCTCGGCCTGGGATCAAAGACAATATGCATGTCAAGTATGTTTGTCCCAAACGTGCCTGTTTACATTTTAAACCTCTTTGTAAAGTAAGGGTATAAAAGCACTGCTTAAATGGACTGACATATTATTGAAATGTTACTGTTAATATTTTAGTGTGCAGTCAGCTTCTGAATGACAAAGTACAAATGATAGGAAAATGGTAGCCCTGCCCAACATGGGGCAATTAATTTTAAATGGGTATAGAGACACAATGAACCAGGAATATCTCCTGTAAAGATTTATAATGTTTGTTTCAGCAGCTTGTAGCCATTCCTGAAGACGAATGACACCGAACTGGCTCTGTGACAGTGATGGTCTTCCTTCAGTTCCAAATGGTAAACATATATGGGTGCAATGTCAGCAGTTAAAGTTCAAGAACAGACAGGGAAAAAGATGGCAGACCACTATGTTACTCACTGTAGAAACAAGGATGACTTTTTTTCATTCAGAAGCAGGAAAGGTACACCAACACTTTGGAAAGATTACTTTCTCAATTAAAGAAGACAAATGGGGGGGGGGTTCCTCTCTAATATGACATTTTTAAAGGTAAAGTTTATTTTGTTAAAACCAGGATTAGTACTGGCTGTTTAAAAGTGATATTTAAATTCTCATGTTGTAAGCATAGTGAATGAATGGATATATTTTTATTTAACTGAATTAAATACAGCATATGTGTGTGTGTGTGTGTGTGTGTGTGTGTGTGTGTGTGTGTGTGTGTGTATTATGTATATATATATATATATATATATATATATATATATATATAGGTATAAATATTTTTTCCGAAGAAGTCTTGTGAATCATTAAAAAGACGAAAGTGCTAATTTATCTCGTCGGTTTATTTGTGTTTATTTTACTCCGTGTAAATGCTTAGAGTTTAACAATATATGCATATATATATATATATATATATATATATATATATATATATATATATATATAAAATTATTCTTCTTCCAGCTTTTCCTGGTTAGGGGTCACCACAAAAGATCACTTTGTCCACTCATTACTGGCAGTGGAGTTTTACAGTGTCGAGTTCCCAGCCCGGCACCCAACCTTCCACAGAAGGCACACACATGCACACACTCATGCCTAGGGCCAATTTGGAGTGTCCTATCAACCTATAACATGTCTTTGAGATGTGGGAGAAAACCAGAGCACCTGGAGGAAACACACACAACCACAGGGAGGACATGCTGCCTCTGCACGGAAGGCACCCCAGCCAAGGATTGACAGCCGCCCATGTATATAATGTTATGTCTGAGGCTAAGTTTGAACAGATTCATGAACAAGTCTCTCAGTGCTTTATACTGGGAAGGAAGCAGTACAGCACATAATGATGACCCATAGAGCGGTGTCTGTAACCTTAGACAGTGTTTTATAACTGTCTCTGTGATGATGTTTGGTGTGGGTGCAGACATGATGAAATATGGGAAGGTAGTGGGGAAAGGGGAGAGAAGTTTGAGCTAACTTTGTCTGCTAGTATGTTGGCTATATGCTTGGGGCTGAGTAGGCTTTATTGTTACCTATCAGTTTTTTGTGATGCTGAGTATTACTCCTAAGATTTCTAGCATAGTTGAAAAAATCCTTATTCTTGTCCTTGATAGAGGTGGCAATTTTCAGTTCATACTTATCCACAGCAGATTTGATTTTACGCCCTAGTGCTTTATTTGAGGGAATAGTTTTAGTGTTGTTGGTGTTGGTGCCAGATCACCAGCAATGCTTAAACTTCTGTGATTTCAGTGTGGGTGTTACCACTGCCTGTGTATATGACAGCATAGCAACAGTGATTCACTGTCTGTGGGCTTTTTATTTCTCATTGCAGTAGTGTGATCATGGTATTATAAGTTAGGGGTGGGGCAAATTCCCCCATGAATCATCTTATTAAAGCATTCTACCCTTAATCCCATCCCTACACCTTACCATAGAAAAAATGTTTCCATAACACTACCACTGCATAAAACACTCAGACATACACCACATATATCAGCAAGGTTACTGTTAGCTGCCTGTCAGGAGTCAGAATCCATCACATAACACAAGCACTCAGGTCACTCCAGAACAAGTACAAATATGACTCTGTCATTGTTCATGTTGGTGTGAATGACCTGAGACATACCTGCTTGGACTACATGAAAAGAGACATGGAAGAGCTCTCTGATAATGTATCCCAGGCAGGTATGACCCTGACCCTGAGTAGCATCCTGCCTTCACCAAGAATTATACCGCAGTATAAAGAAAAAAATATCAATTTCAACAATTGGCTGAGCTTCTGGTGTCATTCAAAGGGAATCCAGTGTCTGTCAGCCTGGGACGACATGCTCGACAAGCCGCATTGCTTCACAAGAGATGGCTTGTACCTGTCACCCCTAGGCTTTCGAATACTGGCCAAGGCTCTTGCTGCGCCCATAGTTCCTTTTTTAGGCAAGGCTCAAAAGTCAAACCCACCTCTGTAAACAGCACAAATAAAAAATGAGGGTTATGCTACTCAGTGCCAGGAGTTTAAATCTCAAAATGCAAGCGCTCGAAGCACTCCTCAGTATGGAGAACATCGACATCTGTGCAGTAACTGAAACCTGGTTTAAGACTCCACAGAGCACCCCAGCACTACTGGTCTACAACTCATACTATACATTTCGGCCACAGAACATGGACCGAAACACAAAAGGATGGGGTGTATCCATATTCATCAAGGATACCTACACATCCAGGTTAGTGGCGCAGCATGATACCTCCGAGGTCATCATTGTGCAACTAACATCAGGCAAATCTGCAATGCAAATTGTGGTCTGCTACAGATCAATCTCCATGACCTAGGACTACCACTCCGCCTCTTTGGAGACACTGGAAAATATGAAGGTCCTACCGAACACCCTGATATTGGGCAACATAAATTACCCTACTGTTAACTGGGAAAACTACTCAAGTACAAACACCCAGGTCCAGCGCTTCCTGGAATTTATCAACTCAAATGCCCTGGATTAGCTGATAAACTCCCCTACCAGAGGTGAAAACATATTGGACCTGGTCATCACCAACATGGGCGACAGGTGTTCCACACTGGAGGTCAACCCATCACTGGTTAGATCAGATCATAAACTAATCACTCTGGATGTCCATACCACACCACCACCTCCCACCAATGAAACCACAGTGAAAAACTTTTCTATAGCAAACTTCACCTTACTTAAGACAGAGGTGGTAAGTTTCACAGCCCCTATGCTAAAGGATAACAATGTCCAAGATGCAGGAACCTTTACAAATGCACTCTACGAGCACCTACAAGAATGCATGGATCCTGCCATCCCTAGCAAAACCAAGACTCATTCCCCTAAGAGAAGGAAACCAGTCTGGTGGACCCCTACCATAAACAGGCTATACAATAGAAGGACGAAACTAGTTCTGAAAAAAAAAATCCCAAGAAGGAAAGACATCCCTGATCAGTATCAATAAAAAACTAAGGACCCTCATAAAATTCTCCAAGGCTAACTTTGAAAGAAAAATAGCCAAGGATTCAAAAGATAACCACAAAGCCTTCTTTAGCTATGTCAAGAATCTAAGTGGCAAC
>NC_056728.1:482568440-482652736 GCF_019279795.1 Protopterus annectens
CACTCCCCACTTTCACTGCTTCTTATTGTACGTCCTTGGTGTATCTTGACAGATCTATGTACATCTGACTATCATGACCTTCAGCTTCAGTGTGAAATTCTCCCAGTGCTTTTTGCCATGCTTTACTTTATTACACATTACTACTCATAATTGCACAATGCTTTATTTGTTCAAGATCTCCAGCTAAGGTCCATCCATGGGATTACATGTTCTTACTGAAACAGTCTTAAATGTTCTAAACAACTGCCGCGGGTGATTTATAAAGGTTTTATTGGAAGTCACTGCCACTAAAGGCTAGCACATCTCCTAGGAGAATTTCAGAGATGCAAGCTTCATCTCAAACTGAATATTTACTTTCCTTAGGGACAGCATCACTCTTAAAGCTAATGCCAGATATATTTCTAAATGTACGTGAGACACAAACTTGAACCATCTTATTCATGTTATATTTTCTTTATCATACTTCTGAGAATAAAAGAGAGAGAGAGAGAGAGAGAGAAAGAGAGACACTGTCTCTATATTATTCTAGTATTTATGAAGGAGAACTAAAGCACTTTATAAACAATACTCAGTTTCGTATTTCTTTTTGTCAAGGTAAAGACTGACATATAAAATTACCAAACAAGAACTGGACTGAAAAGTATATTTTCAGGGGGGATTCGTTAACATGAGTGCACATGTCGCTCCAAGGCTACACGTTTTGTTCATGCTAGCCTGATGAGCAGCAGTTCTCATTAATATGCAGGCTGCTAAACATGAATAATATTCAGCACACCTGTTCTTGGACAGAACACCTGCTAGTGGCCATTTTAAGGTGTACAGAGGCTTCAGCACCTAATATAAACAATAGGTTGTATAAATAAGCAATCCCAGTAAGTGAGCTTGTGTGGATAGCACAATACATGGCAGGGGCAACTTGCATTACATAATTAGGAGGCAGGGGAATCTTAATGAGGGAAGTATAGTTAGGTAAAAGTAGATTAGTGCATAGACAACAGTAATTACATTTATTTTTAACAATAGAGTGTAATCCTGTACACTTAGGGACACTTACATTATAAAAACAAAATGCTAACAAAGGATGTACGAGGAAAAAAGCTACATTGTAATAAAGGGAAAACGTGAATCATGTAAAATGCATGTAATTTGCACAGATGAGAAAACAGCAAGGAAATTTGATACTTTAGGGGATATTGTATATTTTGCAGGTATTGGCCATCGGTTGTATAGTCAGAAAGTTAAATTTTATAACCAACATTGTGTTGTAGTCACCACCTATGATGTAAAACGATTTAACTGAACTAACTGTTGCCCTATGCACTTCAAAAGGGGACTATTTATTTTCATTTTTTCTTACTAGTAACCATAGAAAGGCTACTGCAAAGTTAAAATTGTGTTGGCAAACCATGTGTTGTGTACTGCCATAAATTATTACTGAATAGTTTATACTCTTATAAAACATAGCTTTCATTTTCCATTATACATTTCCTGAAACATACTTAGAAAATATTGTGCTCACAGGCTTTTTTATTGAGAATGCCTAGCTACACCCATGTTGCAGGTATATGAAACTATTCTTCCATTCTAGTTCATACTGTATGAGTAATCAAAGGTAATAAATTACATCCACATGACTGAATAATATACATACAGGCTAAATAATTATAAGCTCTTCAGTACCTTATCATTCCAATAATAGTAATAATTGATGAAAAAAGCATTTGTGGAAGCAACCTACATGTTGTGAATGGCAGAACATTTGTGACTGCTCATACATTATTTATTTATTTATTTGCATTTGTTTACCGGGATAGTCCAGCTGGGCCAGAAGTGTCCATTTTCAGTGGAATCCCCAGGAAAAAAGCTCCACATATAAGACATTTCACGTACAATACAGAAATTACATTAAAAAAAGACATTTAGTACATATTATTGACAGCTTATACAACTGGTGAAAAAAAACAGTACATAAGTAATCATTCTCAAATTAAAGGTATTATACAAGCAATACAGAGTATATACATGAGAACTTTCCATATGAGTAGTTTTCAGCTAGCAAAATGTATATAGGACACTTCATGCAGTGGGTGCAAAGCAGATATAGGAATTAATTAGAGACTAGGTACTTACTTTTCACACATTTAGGAAGTGTAATAGCTGAGTTATAGGCTATATGAGTCCTGTTGCAAGAATCAGTAAAGTCGGTGGATATTGTTGCAAATATAAGTGGTGGTATGATGTTAAGGTAGGCTGCGAGAGTACCTGAATGTCTCGCCTGGTTCAATGGTAGGTCTATAAGGGTTAGAAAGAGAAGGAAGTAGACAGGAGGGATCAATGGTAGGATGCACTGAAATCAGAAGGACATGACACATACACAGAACTGTTACTTTGACCAGGATTTGAACAAAATAATGATCTGAGATACATGTTAACAGTTGCCTAACTATAGCAGAAGTGAGATATGTACATATTTATAAAATGAAGGGGTATGATCATGTGACATATGCAAATATGAACATAAAGTACGACATGCCACTATGTCACTATGCATAGGATGTATGTAGGTATGTGTTTAACACAAATGGATAGATATCCAAGGCAAGACAGGCAAAACGAAATTACATGCCAGCATTATGCTATTAATACATCAACTACTGGGGACATGTATCAAATGTCAGGCTATAGTTATTTAAGTATGATGCATTTGTGGTATTGCAATCAATGGCATAATGTGTGTCCTTTCTGCTGCAAGTGCCACACCATACCAACTAAAATAATAAAGTCTACCAAAGTAGACATGTGAATGCAGTATATCATCATGTTGTACCTGATATTTCACTCTGAAGTGAGTCTTGTTAAACTCATGAGAAATACTTGTATGACAGTACGGTAACATGAACCACATCCAGGTGAAATAATAACGTGTTAGTAAGTGACCTGTTAACAATTTACATTTCACACATACTAGCTGTACAATGGGGCCTGTAACAAATGTCGCCATCCTCTACCTGAAGGTCAATAACTCCACTGCACAGATGTCATCAAAGCCAACCTTCCAGAAGTCATTTCTGTTCCATTTTGACAAAGAAGAACAAATGAAATCACAACAACTGTGTCATAACATTGAGTAATTAATGTCCTTCTGCTAAGTGGTGCACATCTCATACATCATTACACTGGGCATGCTCATAAGGAAGTACAGCAGCTACTATGGTAAAAACAAGTACCTGACACAAAAACAACAAGAACATATGATAACACAGGCCCACTCACAATTTGTGATAAATGTGCAGCATGGCACACATTATGAATGAGGAATAAGCCCTCATTTCCTGTAGAGGCCTATGTTGTGAAACAAATAAGATAATAACATGTTTAATGCATGTGAGCATTCACTAACATACTCAGTAGTCACATCTTGCCAGACTTGAACACGTCCCTGCAGTCAGTATTCAGAGACATCCATCAACCAGTGATGCCGCAGAAAGAAGCATATCTGATATGTCTTGAAGAAAATACTTTAATGGGTTAACATCAGCATCCTATTGGTAGGGTTATGGCTCCCCTGCCATGAAGTCAGACAGCTAAAGTTGGCATCAATATTTGCTGATGTTCACAGTTTGTCCATTTTTGTCGTTGTAGAAGGTATAACAGTTGTTATTTGAAGTATCCTCAGCTAACGTTACATGTCTTTATGGCAACATTTCTCTGAGGATGGGAACACATGTGATAACATTTTCATAGGAGTTGTATCAATGTGAAGGTTGCATTTTAGACAACTGTGTTCAGCTTGTTGTATATGCCTGACATCAACAAAGCTTATCCCAAATTATAACATTTTCATTTCCTGCACTTGATTCATCGTTAATGCTGCTATCTATTCTGGAGTTGTGTATTTTTCAGCCTTACCAGGTTTGTCATTGCAATGTTTGTTTGATTGTTGGGGGGGGGGTATACTTATCTATTACATGCACTTATTCATTTAGAACAGTTAGTTAATTTCTGTTAATGATGCCTACAGCCAGTCATATTTGTTTTGTTGCCATTCACTTTGCTTCTTTTTCTGATACATATATTTGTGTTTTTTAATCATATCTGGGGGTATGTCTCCCAAAAGTCTGGGACACATAAACCTGCTTTCTCAGATGTTGAGAATGAGGTAACAGGGCAGGGCCCCCACCAACATGGATCATGAACCTTATAGAAAATCTTAGCTGACAAGCCCTTCCATGAGTGCATCTGGCAGCAGGGGGTTGATGATGAAAGTGCTGTGGGTGGCCATAGTCATGAGTACAAACAAATCAGACATTGGGCCAGTATCATGATCACTAAAGCCAAAAAAACAGCCAGTGTTATAGCATGGGAATGTAGGGCTACTGGTGGAGGTCCTGCTAGTGAACCACCACTCACTGAGACAGAAGACTTCTAGTGCACTATAAGGGATCCGGGCAGCTTATCAGCGGTTCCCAGTTAGTGCATGACATACTTGCAGAGGTGGAGGATGACCAAAGGGTGATTACTGATGGTGCTTCAGGTATGCCATCAAGTATCTTTGATATATATCTATATCTATCTATCTATCTATCTATCTATCTATCTATCTATCCTATCTATATTTATTTATGTGTGTGTGTGTGTGTGTGTGTGTGTGTGTGTGTGTGTGTGTGTGTGTGTGTGTGTGTGTGTGTACAGACAGTGTGCGTTTGTGTGTATGCATATATCTATATATATATATATATATATATATATATATATATATGGATAGATATAGGTATAGATATATAGATAAATATCATTAACACCTATGTGATGTGGAATGCCACACCTCTAGCAGCCTACACGTTACATTTCAGAGCAGTTTCTGAAAACTCAACTTAAAAACCATAAGATAAACAAATGTAAATATTTTGTGAGTCATACAATCTACTGAAACTGTACAAATAGCAATGTTTTTCAGTAGGAAGTATTCTTTACAGTGTAATAGTTAGTGCATTCCTTGCCATTACCCAAAATGCTATAATATAGCAATAACCCACGCCTGGGTGTGGGTAATGCTGGATTTACCCACGGTTGGCGTGGTTTGGTCCCGAGGGCGAAGTCCGAGGGACCAAACAAAGACAACTGTGGGTAAATCCAGCATTACCCACACCCAGAAGTGGGTTATTGCTATTATACTATGGTGTTAGTTTGTTTTGTATTATCTTTGTATTGTTGTTATTTAGGTTTTTGTTTGCTTTTCTTTGTATTCTTCCACTTTTTGTGAGATAAAATAGTCCACACTTTCAGTTTGTGTTTATTGTTTATTTCTGTTTTAATTTAAATACATGTTATTTTTTAAATTTTCAGGAAATGCTAGGAAATAATTATATTAGTAGATATTTTTTTTTATTATTTTCTATCTATGGTGTCTCTTGTTTGGGTGTTTTTTCCTGTCTGAGTTTGTAGTGTTTCTGTTTAACAGGGCTCGTGCAGGTTTTTGAAGGGATGTAATCAAAAGGGCTAGGTGGTGCTTGGTATAATATAGTTTAAGCAGTGTAGAACTTTATAACGTGTAGTTATGTTTTAGTACTTATAGATATGTTAGAAATGTGGTGTAGTTTTAATTTGTATTAATTTTTTTAAAATATGTAGTTTTACTAATTGGTCACTAGATGGTGGTGTTGTATGCGCTTTTAGAAGGTGTATGCTGATGTGTAAGTTAGGTATGGTGTGTGTTTTTGACTTTGCGAGGGATGTGTGCTGTGTTTACGTTTAGTGTGTACATTTTTGGAGTTGTTTGTGTATAGCTATTGTAGGGAATATAGTTGAGTGAATGGTTTTATCAGAATGCTTGCTTTTATTGTATTATAAGTAGTGGTTATGTAGTGTGTGTGGTGTATTTGCGACTGCATGACATTTTATTTTATTAGTATTCGAGGTAAGGGACTGAGGACTGTAATAAGGGAATTGGTTAGTTTTGTGTGATTAGGTGTAATTGTTAGGTGTTGTTACATTTGGCTATGTTTATTTGCTGTCGCCACAGCATGATATTTTCGCGACCGGACTTCTTCCGTTATTTGTTGTATGATTTACTATGTGCACGCTGGTTGGATTAGCCAATCAGCGTGCACGTTTATTGGCTTTTGCGAACATCGCATGGTATAAAATATTATAATACACACAAGTTCAGAACTGTCATATCTTGGAAAATGTACAACCTAGTCATATATTGTTGGAACATTTTTGCTAACCAGACCAAAGCTTTCACTTGATAGGAAGAACTTTCTCTCTGTGTGCATGTTTATTAACATATTTACAAAAGATATGAAAATATGTATTTAAATGTATAACTGGCAATATAAATAACAGTGAATATCTGTCATGATATGCAATTTACAGTGCAGATAGTCACAGTTTTCTTCAAAAACACAGTGTCACCTGATATCACGCACAGCTTTGTAAATCCCTTTGTTTTTTTCTGAAGTGTTAAATACATATGGAAATATTGTTTATTTTCATAATTTGTAACAAACACTTGCTCCAGTATACTGTGATACAAATGGATATTGACAATGAATTTTCCTGTCTCCAACCATGGCATTTCACATCACACCCCTCAATAACATTTTGGTCTCTCATTTATGAAAATATGAATAATACATAGCAAACAGTGAATGATTTCTCTACTGCAGGCCATTGCAGACTAACAATCTTAGTATAATTTTTTTAACAACTCTGTCATTTCTAATACTGCTTGTTATTACCTAAAAAGTCACTTAGTTCAAGAAGGCAGACTCCAAAAAGGTCTGGACGTCATAAGGAGCTGTGGGTGTCAACTGGAAGTATACAAAAAAAGATGCTATAGGCTTCAATGAGATATCTACATTTTTATATAAAGAAAGAGGTGGGGAAAGAGAGCAACAGAGAGATAAATTAAGAGAGGAGAGGGGGAAAGGAGAGGGAGGGAGTGAGAGAGAGAGAGAGAGAAAGAGGGAGGAAAGAGATATAAGCATATAAGATCTTTATTTATATTCGTAAGTAAATAATGTTTGTCTTTAATGTGTCATCTTCATTCTAATGTTTATCATCCCTTTTCATCTCCATTTTGTCTGTTTAGGCACATCTGGTACTGAGGTTCTACAAACACCTGCAAATGGTACGGCTATGTATTTATTCACTTGTATTAATGTATGAAATTTCTCTTGAACTCTACCTTAATTCCTTTTTAATTTCACTTGCATTTATTATTCCTTAACTCAGGGTAATGTAGAATACATCTGATATTTTTTTCTTGAATTTCTCTATTTGTTGTGTTTTATTACTCAAATTCCAAGTGAACCTGCTATTGGCACTGCAGAATTTCTAACACCTGATGTTGGATTATTGGTAGAATCAGATGATGATGATGATGATGATGATGGTGATGAAAAGGCACAGTCTGGGGTTGCAGAGGGTCAGTCTGACACTGAGGTTGTAGCTCACACATCTACTACCCAGAGTTTGGACACAATCAGTATTACTACACACACCCATGACACATATCAATCATGAGTTACGGCTGGCATTCCAGTACAGTTGAGCTATGCTTTATCTTTCTGACGTATAGTACTTGCATCTGAGGGTCAATGTTTCTATCTCTTCTTCACTGGTTTATCATTTATCTTGGTTAATGCTGCTATACGTTGTGTGTTCTGGGGCTAAGTCTGTCTGATGCACACAGAACAGAACCATTACATGGGTAATTAAAGGTTGTCAATGTTGCATGCTTTACTGTACTGTTTGTATATGCTCAGCTTCTTAGGCTTTTGCTTAGATAGTGAGTGTGTGCACTGTCTTCTACATCTCAGCCAGATCTCAGCCAGGGCCATAGCATATTCTGCACATCTACATCTGCCAGGATTATCTGCACTGGTTGGTTCTTTCTCAGACTCCTCATCTGTGTCTGCTGGCCCTGCTTGTGGTGCTGGGTGTGATGCCAGTGCACTGGCCCAGTAATCAAGGAGCCTCAATCCTCACCACTTGCACCAGTGAGGGACGTGAACATTGGGAAGGAAAATAAGTACACACACAGTAAAGTACAATTTCTCTTAAGGGCACACAGAGATCACAGTCTGGGGCTGGTTTCTCCCTTTCTCTCCAGATCTCCAATATGATTCCCCACTGGCACAGCTATAGGGTTCAGATCTCAGCTGAGTAGTCAAGCCAAAACCTCCAGTACCCCCTCTGTCCAACCAGTGCTTCGTGTCCCTGCCCAAGTAGCTGACACACACACACACACTTTGAGATTTGGTTTATATAAAAACACACAGACACTCCTGGAGAAGGCTGGCACAGGTTCTCCAGCTATGTCCCCTTCCACCCAGGCTATAAGGTAGTAATCCACTGCCCCCAACTACCCTTATCAGCTACTATGATGGCCCTTACCAAAGGGTGTCCAGTTTTACTGTGCAAAAGTATTATTATTATCCAATTAGTAAGTGTGACAAATAGCAAGGCTACTGGAGTGGCTTTGTACAGTATCACAAAATACATGCAAGTACTCTAGAGCTTAAGTTATCTCTACACAAAACAACCACAATTACAAGATTTAAAAATATGTAATGTTGTTGTTGTTTGTCTTTCAGCTTTTCCCAGTTAGGGGTCGCCACAGCAGAACTCCAGTCCGCTAATGATTGGTAGTTGTTTTTTTTTTTTTTATGGTGTCGAGTTGCCAGATCAACGCCCAACCTTCAACGAAGGCATGCCCATTCAACGCATGCCTTTTGAATGCCCACTCGACTGGGGGGAGGACATGCAGACTCCACACAGAAGGCACTCCCAACCCAAGCCGAGAATCAAATGGGAGAACCCCTTGTTGTGAGGCAACAACACTACGGCTGCACCAAAAATATGTAATAATTAATAAAAACACAAGACAGTACTTATTACTTCAACACAAGGACATTACAGAGTTCAGAAATCACAGGAAATACTTTAAAACAATATTGTAGGATAGTCTGACAAATATAGAAAACAGTAATCCAAAAAGGAGCACAGCGTTGCGAGTCCACAGAAAAAGATTTATTAACAAAAAGTTATCCACAGGTTAAGAGCTTTCATCAAACTGAATGACTTCATCAAGAAGTCATTTAAGTTTGATGAAAGCGCTTAACCTGTGGATAACTTTTTGTTAATAAATCTTTTTCTGTGGACTCGCAATGCTGTGCTCCTTTTTGGATTACTGGTTGGATTTCGAGCGCATTTAACACCATTGTTTTGGACTTAAAATATAGAAAACACCTAGACTAATCTGACTAAATTCCTATCTAACTCTAACAGAAATTAGTGTTATAAATACTACTTACATGCAGAGCAAGCAAGTGCTGGTGAGTGGATGTTCTTACTAGATCCAAGACAAGATACAAAATGCTGTGCTTTCTTTCTGCGATAGCCCGTAAATTGATAATACACCTTACTACTGAGACATTTCACATTACATCATTCTTGACACCTCTGCTGAAGTTTCCCAGGCTCACAGAACTCAAACTTTAACATATCTTTGTAATCTTGCACCTGCCAGGAAGCTGCAGCAATAAAGGACACTTTAAATGTAAAATCTACTACTTATCTCTGTCTTAAAACAATAGAAAAAATTTCCTAGCCCAGAAATCCTGTCTATGAGCTTGAGATCAAACACAGTTGTAAAATTCCTTATTTAACAGCTTTCTTCCAGCAGGGTACACTGTGATTACATTTTTGAAGCTCAGTGCAACATATAGTTTAATCATAACATATAATTCTCTTTACATTTGTAAAACAAGCCTATAGATTATATTAATATTTACAAATGACATAAAATTATTTACAAACTTCTATCTAGCTAGGCTGGCACCCTATCAGTTTATCACATTACCAAAAAGCAGGCCATGCCTGAATGTCTTCCACTTTGGCAGGTTCTGGCCTGATCTTACCACTCAAAAGCAAAAGAAAAGCCAAGCCAGCAATGTCAAAGGATAATTTTTTTAATAACACTCTCAAACACAAAGATTTTGGGTATAACACCCTTCCTCAGTGTGTAGTAAAGAATAAAACAAAAAACATAGTTTTAAATACAATTATAAAAGACATAGCAGGCCAATAAAAATACAAATGCAATTAAATAACCATTATCCAACGCAATTAAGTTAAAGGTACATTCAAGTACTAGAGACATATTAGCTTTTGTTTTAAAATAGGTTTTATGCTAACAGTACCATTTAACCCTGGTATTTTGTCTGCATTCAATTTCAGTATCCATTTATACTCTGCCACATCCAACATATTATTTAAATCACCCCCCTCAGATTCATAGGGACTACTTGCAACACTCTAAAATGAAACAAATGTTTAACACCACTTTCCATGGAATGTTTGGCCAGAGTATTATTTAAAACTTGTCTCCTTATATCATATACATACTCAGTAATATAGTCTTTTAACCTTCTGCTACATTTCCCAACGTAGAATGCAGTGCACAATGTGCACGTAGCTAAATATATTACTTTTTCTGTCAAACATGTTGCTGTACATTTAGTTTACAAAATCTGTGATGTAATAGGATGCTCAAATGCTAAGTCATTTTAATGTACCTACAGCTCACGCAGTTGAAACAGGATTCAAGAAGCTTGGTGCAAGGGTGGTTTTAGCCTTGCACCGAGTGTCCTCACTACAGATGGCGCAGCAGCGCCATATGAATATGTATGAGGGCATGCCGCTGCACCCTCGATGTGCACAGGAAACGTGTGCGAGTGCAGGGGGCATGTACAAGTGTTCTATGGAGGCGTAAACATGCCCTGAAAGTTGTAGAACCTACTATGCCTACTAGTAGAGCCCGCCTCTAATAGTAAGTCACAAATCCAGTGTCCGTGGATACTGAAATGTATGCTAAGCATACAAGAGTGTCCACAAACAGTGAAATAAATCAAAGTAGTAAACAAACAAGCACATAGTGGAATGTTGAGCCCTGTCCCTAGAACATTCACAGTTAGATTCCCCGTGTCCCTATTATACATTAGAATTGCTGCAATATGAAAGGTGTAAGCAAAGCATAGCATGTTTGCACGTCACTGCCCTCCGCCGAGCATAGCTTACACATCGAATTCAGTCAAATAGAGAAAAACATGCGGAATCAACATAAATGTCAATAGTGTAGTGTTTAGAGCATCTGCCTAACAAACAGGCATCCACGGGTCAAGCCCAACAATAGCACATATCATTTTCCATGTGGAATGAATGTCATTTTGCTGTAAAACCGACATAAGAGTATTGCATGAGATATTTAACTTAAATATCATCCAAGCAAAGTGGCACTGTCATAATGAATAAGGCACTAGTAAGCAAGTGTAAGCACAAATAAGCAGCAGTAAACACATATAAGTGCCAGTGAGCAAGTCTGAGTGTGCTTGCACGGGTCTAAACAGTGCCCAGCATAGGAAATGTATATAAGTATGTACAGATACATAATATATATACATAAATATAATATATATATATATATATATATATATATATGTCTATGTATATATATATATATATATATATATATATATATATGTATATATATATATATATATATATATATGTGTATGTATAAATATATATATATATATATATATATATATATATATATAAATATAAATACACATATATATATATATATATATATATATATATATATATATATATATATATATGTATCTATGAAGAAAGAACGACGGCGCTAGCCGTTTAAAAGCATTTATAGCATTTACTGTCTGTTTTTCTTCTGTTTTCTGCAAAAAAGAAAAAAACAAAAAAAAAAAATCTTGTTTTCCCGCCTTACTGAACTAGAATAGTCCAGTCTTCAGAGTTTGCTGACCTCTGGGCTTTGTCTTGGTTCCTGTGCTATTCCATATCCTTATTTGGATAAAAGGAAGCGTCTTTGTTCACCAGTGGGAGTGGGGATCACTGAGCGGCCTGTTTGTCCCTAGAGGAGTGGTTCCAGCCAGAAACTTGTAGTCTATTGGCCATTTTGGGTCAATTCCTAGCTCTTTTCAGCCCCCTGTAATAAAGTCCGCTTTAGCTTTTTCGCTTGTATTCAACTCAGCACAGCTCCTCGTGGTGTCCTGCAGAGTTCTACAAGCAGCAGAGAGCAAAAGAGTGACTTTTTCCTGATTTAAGTATTTTTTCTGGCTTTTGATTATTTACTGCTTAGCGACTGCATTTTCGCCTGTTTATACAGCTCTGCATTCTATTTAAACTGTTATTGTGTTGATTAACTGTTTTGCACTTTTAAAAAGTTATTTGTTGCTTAATTTTACCTGTAGGTTAACACTCTCAGTTAAGCTTAGCCATTTAAAAGCATTTACTGTCTGTTTTTCCTCTGTTTTCTGTAAAAAAAAAACAAAAACTTGTTTTCCCACCTTACTGAACTAGAATAGTCCAGTCTTCAGCGTTTGCTGATCTCTGGGCTTTGGCTTGGTTCCTGTGCTATTCCATATCCTTATTTGGATAAAGGGAAGCTTCTTTATTCACCAGTGGGAGTGGGGAGCACTGAGCAGCCTATTTGTCCCTAGAGCAGTGGTTCCAGCCAGAAACTTGTAGTCTATTGGCCATTTTGGGTCAATTCCTAGGTCTTTTCAACCCCCTGCTATAAAGCCCGCTTTAGCGCGCTTTGGCGTGATTTAGCGCGGAGTTGCCCATAGAGCACCATCGGGCAGCGCCGGTTAAACAAGGTTAAACTATTTCTGGCTCCGTAAAGTCTGCTCTTCAATTTTTCCCTTAGAACTTCTCTACTTGCAATCTAAACAGTCTATTCTCTATCTCAATAGCTCAGCACTTGCTCCTAAAGCATTTTTATATAGGTAAAGTACTTGTATACTAAACAAAGTACTACATTAGCCTAGAATCCCCTTGAGTACCCATTTCCCTATAGGTCCCTTCTGACTCAGTTACACAGCAAACTTTTTCACTTTTTCTAGCATGTCGAAGGGTCAGTTGCTAGCGTCCTCTCCTGTTCAGCTGGTGAATCTGGGCATCTTGAGGCAATGTTAAAATTGCCTCATGTACACAGACAACCCACTCCTTCTCCCACAAAACACAAATACATGTGAGAGATGCAACTATATAGCCAAACTGGAGGCTGAGCTCTCTCAACTCAGGACTGGCAAGACCAGACAGGAGGAGAAGGAAACCACGCACACCACAAACCCAGTTTCACATAGAACTATCACAACTGCAAAACAAACACATAAACACACAAAGACATACTCGGAGGCACTGATCAAAAATCTACCAAAACTACAGAGGCCTCCAAAGCAGACACCCAAGCAACTGCCACCTCAAGACATAAGACATGCAACACATAGTTCTCAAAGTCAGTGTGCTAAACAGTCACAGCCCTTAAGGCCAAACACAATGCCAGACACACTTGTTATAGGTGACTCCATAGTCAGACACACTGACGTCCCACTCACCAGACTGAACAAGGAAAAGATCACAGTTAGCTGCCTGTCAGGCACTAGAATCCGCCACATAACACAAGCACTCAGGTCACTCCACAGCAAGTACAAGTATGACTCGGTCATTGTCCATGCCGGTGTGAACGACCTGAGACGTACCTCCCTGGACTACATGAAAAGAGACATAGAGGAGCTCTCAGATTATGTAGCCCAGGCCGGTATGACCCTGACCCTGAGCAGTATCCTACCCTCACCAAGAATGATGCCACAATACAGAGACAAAATGATCAGCTTTAATAATTGGCTTAATTACTGGTGTCATTCTAAGGGGATCCAATGTCTGTCTGCCTGGGATGACATGCTTGACAAGCCACGCTGCTTCAAGGGACGGCTTGCACCTGTCACCCTGGGCTTCGGATATTGGCAAAGGCTCTTGCCACCCCCATAGTGCCTTTTTAGGCAAGGCAAATGATAAACCTACCCCTAGAAAACAAAAATGGAGAAAAACTAAGGGTAATACTGCTCAATGCCAGAAGTCTAAACCTCAAGATGCACGCCCTCAAAGCCCTCCTCAGTATGGAGAACATCGATGTTTGTGCTGTGACTGAAACCTGGTTCAAGGCTCCTGAGAGCACCCCAGCACTATCAGGTTATACCTCATATCATGCGTTCCGGCCCAAAATCCGGACCGAACTACAAAAGGAGGGGGAGTATCCATATTCATAAAGGATACCCACACCTCCAGGTTAGTGGCAATGCACGAAGCATAGGAGACCATCCAGGTGCAATTAACCATAGGTAAAACTGCCCTACAGTTTGTAACATGCTACAGACCACCTTCTCAAACTCAGGAAACCCACACAGCCTTCCTGAAGACACTGGAGAGTATAAATGTCTCTCCAAACACCATCATATTGGGTGACTTCAACTACCCAAACATAGACTGGGAACATTACTCAAGCCCCAACACCCTAGCCCAAAGGTTCCTTGAGTTCATAAACTCAAATGCTATGGAACAACTAGTCACCATTCCCACAAGAGGAGAAAATATACTAGACCTGATCATCACAAACATGGGGACAAAATGCTCCACACCGGAAGTATATCCCTCATTGGTGAGATCAGACCATAAATTAATCTCACTGGAGATCCACATCCCGCCCCACCCCAGCAAAAGACCACAGTGAAGAACTTCTCAAAAGCAAACTTCACACTTCTTAAGACTGGAGTGGTATCCTTCAAGGCCCCCAAGCCAGTGGAAACCACAACCTACGCTGCTGAAACCCTTACAAATGCCTTCTACGAGCACCTCCAGGAATGTATGGATCAAGCAATCCCTAATAAAATCAAGACCTTTTCCACCAAAGGCAGGCGCCCGGTCTGGTGGACTCCAGCCATAAACAAACTCTACAACAAGAGGAGAAAGCTACTACATGACAGAGCAAAATCCCTAAATGGGAAGGCATCTCTGATCAATACTAGCAAAAAACTACGATCACTCATAAAATCATCCAAGGCCAACTTTGAGAGAAAAATAGCTAATGACACAAAAGCCAATCATAAAGCCTTCTTTAGCTATGTTAGAAACCTGGGTGGAAACTCCCAGATATGCTCAGAATTAGTCCAAAATGATAAAAAAAAATCACTGAACCCACAGACATTGCCAACATACTGGCAGACAGGTTCAGTGCAAATTTCTCCCTTCCCTCCCCCAAAAGGAGAAATATCTATCCCACCAGAGTCTAGCCTCCCAAACATCTCAGATGCCCAGGTGAGAGCTGCTCTCTCTAAAGCAAAAAACACAGCATCAATGGGACCGGACGGTGTCCCCAGCTGTGTGCTACATGAACTCAATGAGGAACTAAACCCACACATAAGGCTGCTGTTTAATCTTAGCCTTACTACAGGATACGTACCCAAAGAATGGCGTACGGCAACTGTGGTCCCACTCCACAAAGGCGGTGCTTCTACGGACCCTGGAAATTACCGCCCCATAAGCTTGACGAGCCTTGTCTGCAAAGCTATGGAGAGGATCATAATGGAACTCATAAATAAAGACATTGGGGACCTACAGACACTGGATCCTACCCAATTTGGCTTTGTCAAGGGCAGATCCTGCCTCTTGAATTTGGTCGACTTTTTCGAAACAGTCACTAAGGCCATTGATGAGGGTAAGGCAGTTCACACAGCCTACCTTGACCTAGCAAAAGCATTCGACACAATACCCCACTCGGGCATCATAGAAAAGCTCACCAGCTTAGATGTAAACCCATATGTCACAAGATGGGTTGAAAACTGGCTCAAGGACAGAACACACAGGATTAGAGTTGCTGGTGCCATGTCAGACTCTAAGCCGGTCACGAGCGGTGTCCCACAGGGCTCAGTCCTGGGCCCCCTCTTGTTCGGCATTTATTTTTCTGAAGTGCAGGCAAACATAGGGGGATTGTGGCTGACAAAATTTGCAGATGACTGCAAACTGAGCACCATAATTGACACTCCATCAGACACAGACATCCTCCAGAAAGGTCTCATAGAAATGGATAACTGGTGCCAGAGCCATGGCCTTAAGCTAAATGCCAAAAATGTATAGTCATACCCTTTGGGAAAAACAAGGTAACCCCTAATTACCACATAGGTGGTAATCCATTAAACACGGAAGAAGTTATCAGGGACCTGGGGACCCAAGTTGACAGTAACCTCTCTTTGACACTCACATTGCCAAAGTGGTTAGGAAGACCTTCTACATTGCCCACCTGATCATGAAGGGATTCACATCCAGATCAGGAGAGGTCATTGTACCCCTGTACTCTTCACTTATCAGACCAATGATTGAGTACAACACCCCATTCGAATGTACCTTACCCGACACCTGCAGCAGTTGGAAAGACCCCAAAAGTTCCTCACCAAAAGGATAAAGGGGCTCAAACATATGTCATACGATGCCCGACTGAAGAAACTCCAGCTCTATTCAGTCACATACCGCCTGCTCAGAGGTGATCTGTGCCTGACATACAAGGCCATGTCCAACCCGGAATTAATGGACATGCTCCACCTCAAAAAATCGAAATCCACCAGAGCCACGAGAGCAAGAGACTTAAACCTCAACACGGATATAAATAGGACGTGCTGGAGGGACAGATTCATCACCCAGAGACTCCCTACACTATGGAACAGAATCCCAGTCCATGTGAGGCAGAGCCCCTCACTGACTCTGTTCAAGAGAAATCTTGACGAGTGGATGGGAGATCGTAGGTTTACCCCGGGAATCATCTCTGTATCACTGCTGGACAGAGGCACAGCAAACTAATGGGTATAGTATTCTCATCCTAAGGGGTGGTGAAAGCCACACACACTCTGGCTAGGCTTATAAATGCCCTACGGCAGATAGCCTAGTATGAACCTATGAACCTATGAACCTATGAACAATAAAGCATACAAAAGGAATGAAAAGGGAATCAACAGCAACCCCAGTATTATATAGCACTGTCAGCATATGTCATCAAGTTGGGCAGGAGTGAGCAAAGCACTGCTACTCACACCCAGGCAGGATATTACCAGTGGGAGTAACATTGTTGATCTGCTAATTCTACTTTACACACAGAGGGTAGTCCCTGGTGGGACTACCCAAAAATTGATAGGCTATTTGGCCATCCGACCTTCACACAAGCAAGGGCAGGTATGTTCAAGGACTAAATGGTGGGAGAGCCTGAGAATACATGGGTTGGGACAACATACGTGTAGGGCCCCTAATGCTCGGGAGAGGGCAATGTGTGGAGTTGTGTCATGGCTGCGATAACAACTGGACAATGGATGGTATGCGTGTATGTTGAACTCGGGTGGGGTGGAGGAACTATGGGTATGAAATTATGGAGCCAGGCGTGCCAGGGTTGGATGGGCTGGTTCTAATTGGACCACTCCCGTGGGGGTCAGCGAGTTTGTTATAAATATATATGCATACACACATGCAGACATCAATATGTAGAAGTACATTCTCTGTAACACATTCATTCCATTTGTAGACATAAATAACATGAATGTGCCCTTACAAACCTCAACAGTAGATAGAATAACATGTTGTGCATAAGAGGAACAGGGACAAAACTGCTAAAACACAAAAGTGTGTACAATGTCAGAAGTCAGTGCTGTGCTGTAAAAAGTCAAATGTGAGGACTTTCCCACACATGGAATCATTCCTGTGATCTGCCTGCTACAGCAACGCCAATTACTAAACTGGTCTATTTGTAAAAGAAATACGCCAAAACACATACATAATTATGCTCTCGTGTGTAATGTGTGTGTTTCACATAGTCATACTTATTAATTTATTGTAGTGTCATGTTAACGGGAGTAAGGATGTAATGAAGTATAGAGTCTAATCTTGACATAAACACATGCATGTCCCATGTGGGACAACCCAAAAATTGTGAATAGTGTTCCTTTGGTCGCTCATGTCACCAATGTTTGTGGACCAAAGGTTTGGGAGTTCTGAGGATACGTGGAGTGAGTCAACCGAAGGGATGGGTCTATAGGAGTAGGCAGTGGCCAATGTGTAGTGGTGTGGATACACCGCAAATCCAACTGGAGAATGGATGACTGCAGTGTTAGGGAGGCATTGAGGTGGTTGTTTGGAGAACCAGGAGCCATGGGTATATGGGTATATATGCAAATGAAGCAGCACAGAAGCAGCACAGCAATAGTGTATTGGTTAAAGCAACCGCCTAGCGAACAGACATTCCCGTTCTGAATCCCACTGCATCACATACTATTTACCATTGGTAATCTGTACATGAACATATTGCAACATCTGTCTGCTGCATAACCTGCAAAATAGCAGTTAAAAGTTAACTGGAGTGAAGTGTCAGTGTCATAATGAATAAGGCACTAGTAAGCAGGTTTAAGCATATATAAACACCAGTAAGCATGTGTAAGTGCATTTGCGCAGGGCATGCATTGTTTTACACACATACACACACACACACACATATATATATATATATATATGTATATATATATATATATATATATATATATATATATATATATATATATATATATATATATATATATATATATATATATATATATATATATATATATATATATATATATATATATATATATATATATATATATATATATATATATATATATATATATATATATATGGCTGCAGACATATATATATATGTGTGTGTGTGTGTGTGTGTGTGTGTGTGTGTGTGTGTGTGTGTGTGTGTGTGTGTGTGTGTGTGTGTGTGTGTGTGTGTGTGTGCATAGATATACACAGATATACAGCTATGATAGGAAACAGCACACAAGAATGACATATGGTCACAGGCTAGGCCAATGGAAGTGAGGGGCCCAAGCAAGAAACATAAAACATGTAGCATGACCTTCCACCCCCCCCCCCAGCCGGACACGGGAAACATACACACAAACAATGTAAAGAGTCCACAGTTCCCCAGACCACAGGCAGGATACAACCGGGGGGTGATACAAGGTGCACCTGTGAATTCTAATCTTGGAACACAGACATGAGCATCCCTTGTGGGACACCCCAAAAATTGACAAGACCAAAAAAGGTGATAAACCGAACATTCTGGCTGGGGTATATACATACCTGGAATACTAGGGTGGAAAAGCCTGATGACCCATGGGTCGAGACAATTGTATGAAGTGGGTCCCATGAAGTGGAGAGTGGGCAACGTGTAGTGGCGTGTCCAGAACTGACCAGGACCCAGAGTAAGGATGGGTGCTGTAGAGGAGGTGCGGGTGGGGGAACTATGGGTAGCTACTTATGGGTCTAGATGTGCAGGTGTTGGCTAATGTGGGCCTATATGGACAGCCCTAGGGATGTAAGCAAATGTGTTCATTGGGCAGAGGTTTTGCCCAACAAGCAGCCACACCCACTACGAGTCCCACTGCAGCAAAGTGTAATCTATATGGCAAGGAACAGAATAACCAGATGTAGATGTATATATGTAGAGGTATGTGTGTGTATATCTACCCATAGTGACATAGAGATAAACCTGTCCCTCTCCGTAGTACAAATGTATACATACAGAGACAGAATACATATACATACACACATATAAATATATACATATGCAGACACTCATAGACCCATATGTTGTTAGATATAATATATATATAAAAACTCTCCACTAAACCTTAACTTTTTAAACAGGTAAAACTTAAGTTACTTACTTTCACATCTAACTTCTGTAGTGCACACTGCAGTGTTCAGTTTTTTTAATCTTACCTTTAAGCATCCCTGTGACTAGCACTTGCTCTAATACCTGCTGGAAAGCACTAGGGAGCCTTAAACTGATATAAGCATTCAACTCTCCTTGTTAATAAGGAGAAATTAATCGTAGGCACTAAACAGCCTATAATTGCAAAGTACCTTGCTAAGGAAAGGCAAAACAGCTCCTGTACTTTACAAAAAAAAAAAAAAAAAAAAAGCACCAAACCAGGCATGTCCAAGGATCAGCTTCCGGTGATTTCTCCTGTCCACCTGGTGAATCTGGGCATACCGGGGATATGCAGCAATTGCCTCATGTACACAGACAACCCTCTCCTCCTACCACCCAACACTACAACCTGTGAGAGATGCACTTACATAGCCAAATTGGAAGCAAAGCTCTCTCCACCCAAGATTGTGCTAGACAGTCAAGAGGAGAAGGTTAACACCCACACTACACCTCAAGCAACACATAGCCCTTCTAAACCCACACCACCAACACCCACATATAGCAACACTAAATACACATATGCAGAGGCCCTTAACTGTAACCAGCCCAAGCAACAAGGACCTCTGAAGCTGAAATGCAAACAAACACCAATCATAACCAAAGTGTCACATAGCTTGCAGCACAAGTGTGCCACCCAGCAACAGCCTCTAAGGCAAGACAACGTACCTAGCACTTTAGTCATAGGTGACTCTATAGTCCGGCACACTGATGTCTCACTCACCAGGTTGAACAAGGAGAAAATTACAGTCAGCTGCCTGTCAGGTGCCAGGATCCGCCACATAATGCATGCACTCAAGTCACTCCACAACAAGTACAAATATGACTCTGTCATTGTCCATGTTGGAGTGAATGACTTGAGATGTACCTCCCTGGACTACATGAAAAGAGACATGGAAGAGATCTTGGATCATGTTGCCCAGGCAGGTATGACCCTAGCCCTGAGTAGCATCCTGCCTTCACCCAGAATGATACCACAATATAAGGACAAAATGATTGACTTCAACAATTGGCTAAGCTTCTGGTGTCACTCAAAGAGGATCCAGTATCTGTCTGCCTGGGACGATATGATCGACAGACTATGATGCCTTGCCAGAGATGGTCTGCACCTGTCACCCCTGGGATTCAGGTTATTGGCTAAGGCTCTTGCCACCCCTATAGTGTCTTTTTTAGGCAAAGTTCAAAGGACAAAACCACCACCGTAACAGGTACAAGCATGCAAAATCTGAAGGTAATGCTACTCAATGCTAGAAGTCTAAACCTCAAAATACACTCTCTTGAGGCACTCCTAAAAATGGAGAACATCGATATCTGTGCAGTAACTGAGACCTGGTTCATGGCTCCAGAGAGCACCCCTGCAATACCAGGCTACAACTCTTACCACACTTTTCGGCCACCAAACCAGGACCAAAACACTAAAGGTGGAGGAGTGTCAATATTCACCAAGGATATTCACACCACCAGGCTAGTTGCCCAACACAATGCGTCTGAAATTCTCCAGGTGCAACTAACACTAGGTAAGACTGCAATCCAAATTGTAGCTTGCTACGGATCCCCCACCATGCACCAAGATTGTCACTACACCTTTCTAAACATACTGGAAAATATTAAGATAGAACCAAACACCCTAATACTGGGTGATTTTAACAACCCTGCCATTAACTGGGGAAACTACTCGTGTACCAACACCTTTGCCCAGTGGTTCTTGGAATTCATAAATTCCAACGCCCTGGATCAACTAATCCACAGTCCCACCAGGGCTCCAGTATCCCAGACCTGGTCATTACCAACATGGGAAATCGATGCTCCACACCTATGGTCACCCCCTCGTTAGTCAGGTCTGACCATAAGCTAATCACCCTTAACATCCACATCCCACCCCCACCCCCCAGTAAGGAAACCTCCATAAAAACTTCTCCAAAGCCAACTTCATGCTACTCAAGTCAGAAGTGACAAACTTCATGACACCCATGCAGATGGGAACTGAAAGTTCAACTGCTGAATCCTACAATAAGGCACTGTACAAGCACATCCACTCATGCATGAATCGTGCCATCCCAAATAGAACCAAGATGCTCTCATCCAAAAAAAAAGGAAGCCAATCTGGTTGTCCCCTGCCATAAACAAACTTTACAACAAAAGGAAGAAACTGTTGCAGAAAAGAGGAAAATCCCAGGATGCAAAAAACTCCCTTACCAGCCTCAGTAAGAAACTGAGATCCCTCATAAAATCCTCCAGAGCTAGTTAAGAAAAATAAAATTGCCAAAGATTCCAAAGACAACTACAAGGCATTCTATAACTATGTCAAGAATCTAAATGTCAATGCTCAGATCTGCTCTGAGCTAAAACAGAATGGCATTAAATATAATGATCCCAAGAATATTGCCAATATCCTGGCAGATCGATTCAGTGCCAACTTCACCCCCCTCTCACCCCCTAAATGGCCCATCTCAATACCAGAAGATTGCCAAATTCTGGTAAAAACGGCCACACAGGTAAAAAACGCACTCTCCAAAGCTAAGAATACAGCATCCATGGGACCAGATGACATCCCGGGCTGTGTACTACATGAACTACAATATGAACTGGCACCTCACCTAAGTGTCATGTTTAATCATAGCCTCACCTCAGGTTTTGTGCCCACTGAGCGGCGCAGAGCTACAGTTATCCCACTCCACAAGGGGGAATCCACCATGGATCCTGGAAACTACCATCCCATCAGTCTGATGAGCCTGATCTGCAAGCCCATGGGGCGTATTATCATAGAACTTATAAACAAACACATTGGCAACCTTCAAACACTGGACCCCACCCAGTTTGGGTTCGTGAAGGGATGATCTTGTCTCCTGAACCTGATTGACTTCTTCGAATCAGTCTCCAGAGCCATGGACAAGTGTAAGGTGGTTCACATAGCCTATCTAGACCTTGCCAAGGCCTTTGACACCATCCACCACTCCGAAATCATAGATAAGCTTACTAAGCTGGGCATTATTCCCTACATCACCCAATGGGTTGCTAACTGGCTTACTGATAGAACCCACACTGTAAAAGTAGCAGACTCCAAATCCAGCTCCAGACAAGTGACAAGTGGAGTACCTCAGGGTTCAGTCCTGGGAATGCTCTTGTTTGGCATCTAATTCTCTGAAGTACAGGCCAACACTAAGGGACTCTGGCTAACAAAGTTTGCAGATGACTGCAAACTGGGAGCCATTACTGAATCCCCAAATGATGTGGATATTCTACAAAAGGGCCTTATAGAAACAGATGCTTGGTGCCAGAGCCATGGGCTCAAGCTCAATGCCAAGAAATGTATAGTTATCCCCTTTGGGAACAAACATGTACCCGTGCATTGCCACATAGGTGGCAGTACACTAAACACCAAAAGTGTGATAAGAGACCTAGGGACACAGGTGGACAGTGGTCTCACCTTCCATAACCACATCGCCACAACAGTCAGGAAATCTTTCTATGTGGCACACCTCATCACTAAGGGATTTTCACCCAGAAAAAAGGAGGTCATTGTCCCACTGTACACATCCCTCATTAGACCCATTATAGAATACAATGCCCCATTTGTTATGTACCTCTCAAGACATCTGCAACAACTGGAAAGGCCGCAGAAATACCTCACTAAAAGAATTACAGGCCTAAAGCAGATGCCCTATGCTGACTGCCTTAAAAAACTCCAGCTATACTCTGTCGAATATCGTCTACTCAGAGGCAATCTCTGCTTAACATACAAGGCCATGTCAAACCCAGAGCTGTTGGACATGCTACACTTAAAGAAATCCCAATCCCTCAGAGCCACACACTCAAGGGATCTAAATCTTGTCATCACAATAAACAAAACATGCTGGAGGGATAGGTTCCTGACCCAGAGACTCCCCAGACTCTGGAATAGATTGCACATACATGTCAAGCAGAGTGCCTCTTTGGCCCTCTTCAAAAGGAACCTTGATGATTGGATGGGAGAAAGAAAATTCACCCCAGGGATCACGTCAGTTGCCCTGCTAGACAGGTATCCAGGGAAGTAAATAGTGTGGGAAGAAATAGCCAGGGAATTGTTATGGCTAGGCTTGTATAGGCCCTAGGGCTGATAGCCTAGTACCAACCTATGAACATATATATATATATATATATATATATATATATATATATATATATATATATATATATATATAGATGTGACTGCAAATATACACATGTATATAGCTAGGATATGATACAGCAGTTATGAGTTACATATGTTCACAGGCCATGCATATGGGGGTGAGGGGTCCAATAAACAAACGTGTAACACGTAGCATCAACCTCCCCACCCCCCAGCTAGGCTGGTGAGACATACAGACACACAATAAAAGTAAACACATCACTACTTCCCAGACCACCGGCAGGATATTACCAGTGGGAGAGACCTGCCAGGTCTAATCTTGAAACATAGACATCGATGTCCCTTGTGGGACACCCAAAAATTAATGATCATCGGAGGCAGTCCTGGTAATGATTCATCAAACCAGGATGTAGATGTTCACGGACTAGTAGGTTGTGCAAGCCTGATAACCCATAGGTCGACACAACGTACGACATGTGTCCTGACATGGGGAGAGTGGGCAGTGTGTAATGGTGTGTTTATACCCCACCTGCACCCTCAGTAAGGATGAGTGCTGTAGAGGAGTGGCAGGTGGGGGAACTATGGGTATGCAATTATGGGCCTAGATGTGCAGTTGTTGGCTGGAGTTGTATTAAGACTGCCCCAGGGATGTAAGTAATATTCCGAAATGGGCATAGCTGATGCCCATAACTCTCAGCTCCTAAGAGCAAATCCACTGGACAGGACATAAACCATTGGGAGAACAAATAGGGACCATACCTCTGAACTGTCCCCAATTTCCAGGAACGTCCCTGATTTCGACTCAATTTCTAACTCTGTCCCACTTAATCCCTCCTAAAACTAGTGACTTTTGGAGGAAAGGTGGTGAATTACACGTAATGAATAATGACAACAATTAAGAGTTATAAACATCATTTACCTCAAAAAAATGTGTATGAATTCATATGCTCTGAGTCTGTCAATGTGTTAGGTTAATAGCACCAATAATTTAAATGTGTCCCTGATGTTGTTCTGATGGGTCCCTGATTCCATTGGTATTTTTGCTAATTGTATGAGAGGTCTGATAGGGACAGAAAGCATATATTCCACTGACAACCTTAGAAAGATGACAGAGTATTAGGTATGCAGTATCATGACTCGGCTGAGGGATGTGGGTTCCAAAACCCAGTTACTTGTTTGTATTGAAGAGTGTCAATTTTCATGTATTAGCCAGACAGGTGCAGATTGTAAGAGGAACACACCAACAATATGAATCAAACTTTGGACAGAGCGCGGATTCTGTACAGTCGAATGGCATGCTTTCGCCTAATGGGCAGCCATTCCTGATACTGTAGGCATGCAATCTGATGTAATAGGCATCACAAGTAATATTGTAGTCCTCACTCCCACCCAGGGGTGTGAGTGTCAGATGCAAACACCAAATGCAATGCATTTGCAGGTGCGGGAGCAAGCAGGCTTAAGCCATTTGGCTCCCAGTATGCGAGTATTACACTGGTAAAGCAATGTAGAGGCTAACTGAGTGTAAGAAACCGGAGGTTAGCATTGCTTAGCTCTGCGCAAACCCAAGCACACCCGCTCACAACTGCTTTAGTGTGCCTTAATCACTCTGTATTCAACGGCCTTATTCTGCCCAGCAACAAAATAAACGGCCTCTGCAAGGCTCGATACCAGGAGCCTGCACACACAGCTATTGTGATATAACACTAAGCTATGGCAGATATACAGACATCGGATCTTATCACAAACATATCACAGATATCATCCAGTGCAGTCATTCAACAGTATAGGAAATGTATTCCATCATGTAGATGTATGTGTGAGTGTTTATGTCCAGATATAAATATATATATATATATATATATATATATATATATATATATATATATATATATATATATATATATAAAGAACATCCCATGTGACAACAAAGCATTACAAAGGAATGAAAAGGGAAACACCAGCAATGCCTGTATTATGTAGTGGTGTCCTATGTAATATCAAGACTCCCTCAGACAGACATGTGTCATTAATACATGCAAACATTTGTACATTGGCCAAATACATCACTCTGCATTTTATTTACATTAACACAACAGTTCCTGTCCAATCATTATGTGAGAACAGTACTCTTGCAAGGTGCTGTGTGCGACATCATTATCATAAAAAAGGTAAATGAGGTAACCATAGAGGGACCGGTAGTGTTGTGTGTACAATGGGGTCGTCTGCATCACGTGTACCTGGAACCTTTAGGAGTCATGTGCATACCAGGATCGTGTGCCTGAGAGACAGGGGTGAGGACAACTGTAGTATGTTGCGATGCATATTAAAAGGGTTACATGTGTCCAGTGGACACGTGTGTGAAATGGACAGCTATGTATGGGGAAAATGTTGTTCTAGGAACCGATTGGCCTTTTGTTTCCGTAGAGTGAGAGTGGGATGTGGGGGAAGGAGAGTAGGTATGCTCGTGGAGGATAGGTTGGGTAGGATGACAGACAAGACAGCATACAGGGTCAGTATATGACACATGTGGGGGGATACACCTCAGACAGGGAGGGGTGTTCAGCAGTCACAAGCCCATGAGCCCATAGATGGAAACAGTGGGACGGAGGTCCCTAGCCATGGGCAGCCACCACTGCACCAAAAGAGCAGCAAAGGTGGCAGTGCTGGGGGCTGTCTAGGAGGGGCAGGCTCACCCTGTAAATGTGACACTCTGCCCTCAAGCTGGCGTATCTGGCCTCAAAACCCCTTATTGAGCCCCCTACACACCACGTCCGGGACTGTACGACAGTGGACATGTTCCTGTCTGGACCTGCTCCCAGGGGGGACAAGCTCCATCCTCAGTGGCGGTTCCACCAGAAGGTGGTGCAGAGCCAACAGAGGTGGAAGTCCAAGGCTGGGCCTCTGATATGCTGGTACCCAGTGCTATGGCCAGCTGAAGTGGGACCTCCAAACCCATACAGCATATGGTGTTGCAGTTTAAATACAGATATGGCTTAGTAATAGTCAACAGCATTCAGGATTACTTATAACAGCATGCATAGATATGACCATCAACCCAACACAACAGATGGTATACATTTGCAGAGGGAGCACAACACATGCATATATACTGCATGACATATGTACAAAGTGTAGAACACTTGTGACTGCAGCTATGAACAGTGGCCCATTATTGGCATGTCACTGAGAACCCCAGACAGTGTCTGTCATACCACTGTTTCATGTGACATATCTCCAGTCAGGGATGCGATGGCAGTAACTCATCACTATCACTATGTACTGACTGCAATCCTCACACTATGCTCCTGCAGTTCACAGATGTGTGTTCAGTGGGTAACGCAGGAAACAAATGTATCCACACACTGACCAGTCCACAGGTGGCCCTACAGATGGGGGTCCCTCACAAACAGAGCACTGTCTTGTCAGTTTTAAAACATGCAGAATAGCCATTACCACACACAACTTGTTAAACAGGCAGTAGTCTCAATGAAGCATAGCTACACTTACATGCTGTAGTCATGTCTCGCACATCACCCTCCTGTCTTTAGGTTATTTCCCACTGTGTATTTTGTTTGAGGAACATCCAGATATCATCTGTGATGCCATTTACCAAACACCAGATTCAGGTACCACTCACATCGACTGTCATGGGCAAACACCAACATGATATTCCTAGATATTGTACTGTGTTTCCATGCGATTGGCTATGGGAACATCATCACAGCTGTTCCACATGCAATCAGCTAGAGAAGGACTGCAATAGGTGCAGAAGTCATCACCTGATCATGGCCATCACTTACAAAACACAAGCTGCTGCTGAGCAGGTGTACAACTCCACATCCACCAGAGTCTGTGTGGGAGGGACAGACAGAGGCAAAGTACATCAGAGAAGGGCTTGGAGACTAAAACCTAAGCATCATCTGTCACACACCTACCAGTACAGAGGTTCAAACCCCTGACTGATTAGTCATTACTATTACAAGTGCATGCAGTTACTCCATGTGCCACAAAGCTGACATGTTGGTGTGCTGTAAGAACATATATGTGTGCTGGAGAGCGACATCTGCAACAAAGATATAGTAGATATACATTATGTGTAGCACATATGGCTGTCCACATGAACGGATGTCATTGTCAACACAGCCACACTCTCTAATGGACTCACATTGACACACTTTGCCAGGCCCAGAAATACACTTCCTAACTACTTAGTTTGCCAGCCACACTGCAGTAATGCACAGGTACTGCATGCACCATAGGAGATATCCGGAAGTTCTATGGGCTAGGGTATGTGAATGTGTCTGACATCAGTCGGTATGGCAATGGGAGTTATACTGGGTGTGACTGTGGTTGGGAGCATCATACCCCACATGCAGACACAAGGTGCCAGTACTGACATGCATGTGTGCATTGCTTCATGGGTGTGTAGTGGTTGGCTGTACAAGATGGCTGTACAAGGCTAGGTGAGGGGTAATCCTTGGCATCACACCACCCGACAATGGTGTGCAGTGTGGTACAAGGGTGTAGCGTCTGCAATGTCCCACACAGATGGATATTGTATGAACTGTCTTGATATCTTGGTTACCATAGTGTATGGCCATAGCTTTGCAATGCATGCCATGTCTGTGTTTGATAGTCCTTGACATGGACATTTCCTGGTATGTGCACATCCCACAGTAATGTACAGTGACATGTACAAGTGTACCTGGTTTGGCTGGCACATATTGTGTACACAGACTGTTATCCTCAGATTTGCCAATACTGGCCTGGTGTGGCAGGACCTGCTTATAGACAGCAGGTTGACCCTGCACCTGAATTGATAGCCTGATACAGGTATTACCTGGTGTCAGTGGGATCGGTCTATACAGTGCACATGTGTAAGGCATTGTATGGCCTCTGTGGATCACATTTGATGGCACCACATATGTTGCAGGCATCCAGTAGGGAACATAGTGAAGGCACATTGTCCGCAATTATGTACCTATTGTACTGCTGTACAGGATGCCGTGCCCTCTGCAGCCCACTGCAATCACACCATGCCTACTATCTGTCATCAATGCGCAGGGTACTAGCAACATAGCAGGATATTCTAGGCAAGTTTGTATGTGTATGACACACAGGTTCAGAACATATTCCGGGTAATAGTAGAGTTGCATACTTTGTTCACCAGGCCTTTTGCCAGATGTAGGGGTATGGCTTGCCAACACAGTTCCTTGGCTGACTGACATCTGTACTCCTCGTGAGGTGGACATTGTGACATATAATATGGACACCATATAGGAAAACTACAAAATCAGCTCCCCAATATGTCCAATGGTTAGACACTCACAGCAACCTCTACACAGGCTTTGACTGTCAAACACACACACACACACACACACACACACACACACACACACACACACACACACACACACACACACACCTGCCATGTCCAACAGTTAGACACTCACAGCAACCTCCACACAGGCTCTGACTGTCACACGCACACACACACACACACACACACACACACACACACACACACAGACACACACACACACACCTTCCATGACTTGGAATAGAACTCCTACCTAACTAGTGTATCACACTACAGCATTACGCAGGTACAGCACGTGCTACAGAGATTACTGGGTTACAGCTGTCCCAGAGGTGTATTGCTAGGTGAGTGACAACAGCAGGATTGCCAAAGGTGGTTATGTGAATTGTAGAACTCCTACCTAACTAGTGTATCACACTATAGCATTACGCAGTTACAGCACACGCTATGAAGATTACTGGGTTACAGCAGTCCCAGAGGTGTATTACTAGGTGAGTGACAACAGCAGGATTGCCAAAGGTGGTTATGTGAATTGTAGTGCATATTCTAAAAAGCATTGTTCCTTTTTCAGGTAGACAGACACACACACACACACACACACACACACACACACAGTTGGCCTCGCTTGGAATAGAACCCCTACCTACCTAGTTTATCACACTACAACAATAAACAGTTACAGCACGCACTACAGAGAATACTGGGTTACAGTAATCCCAGAGATGTATTTCTAGGTGGGTGACATCAGCAGGATTGCCAAAGGTGGTTATGTGAATTGTAAAGAGTGTGTATACTCTAAAAGGCATTGTTACTTTCTCAGGCAGACACACACAGTTGGCCTCTCTTGGAATAGAACCCCTACCTAACTAGTTTATTACACTACAGCAATATGCAGTTACAGCACGTGCTACAGAGAATACTTGGTTACAGCAGTCCCAGAGGTGTATTTCTAGGTGGGTGACATCAGCAGGATAGCCAAAGGTGGGTATGTGAATTGTAAAGAGTGTGCACTCTAAAAGCATCGTTTCATTCACAGGCAGGCAGACAGACGCACACACACACACACACACACACACACACACACACACACACACACACACACACACACACACACACACACAGTTGATCTGTCTGTGATTAGAACACCTACCAGGCTAGTTTAACACACTACAGCATTAAACAGTTACAGCATGTGCCAGGGAGATTACTATATTACAGCAGTCCCAGAGGTGTATCCGTAGGTGGGTGACATCAGCAGGATTGCCAAAAAAGGGCATTTCAAGTGTACTGCGAGTTGTACATGTCTGTTACCTGCGTGTATCCGCTGCTTACTGTCACGAAAACACATTTACACCTGCTTACAACTGTCTTATGCAGTCCTAGTTGACAGTATCAACAAGGCTTGCAGATCTTGGACCCTCCTGGACCATGCACACTGAGGTCACTGGATGTACCACTAAGCCATCTGGGTTGTATACATGTTGCATGGGGTCTATAATGCACATCTTACTACAGGTATTCCACAGTACTGAAAACAAATGGGACAGTCACTTTGTGTACATATGTACAGTACCCTTGAATGTACTGTACTCTGCGAAACAACAAAGACAAGTCTACATCTGTGCAACTGTTATAACTACATATATATATATATATATATATATATATATATATATATATATATATATATATATATACACACACACACACACACACCTACGGGATGTGTACACGCACACATATATATATAGGCATATACACATACACAGCCATAGCGATATATATATATATATATATATATATATATATATATATATATATATATATATATATATATATATATATATATATATATATATAGATATACACGTCTGAACACCCTTTGTGACACAGAAGGGTTCCAAAGGAACTGACGTGTACACAAAACAGAGGCATCTCTTGTGTTATAACATTTAAATCTTAAGAAGTTAATCAGAGAAGGGATGGTTGTTGTGTATGTGGGGTTTGGGGTGGGGAATGATGGCTAATGTAATCTACCCCAGGGATTGTGGAGTTAGGGTAGGGGAATGATGGGTATGGACCTACACCCCAGCGACCACTTCTTTGTCACTGCTCAACAGTGGCACAGGAAAATAACATACTCAACTGTAGTCGTGCTTGACTGTGTATTCTTTACCATTCCTAATTATGTAATACTTTGCAGACACCAGTTACCACAGATGGCTACCATAGTGTGCTAAAAGAAATTACACGTGTATGCTTGGCTACAGGGTAGTCACACACACACAAATAAGCACACACTTGCCAGTATTGTGCATGCATGTCTTGCCTATGTAAAGGTAACTAGCACACTGGTATGCAATTGGGGTATGTGCCACAGAACACATACAATTACACTTACTCTGATTCCACTTCTGAGCTGGGTGACATCACAGGACTGATTACTTGCAGTGGTGGGAGGGGAAGAGAGAGGTTTAGCAGGTGACAAGGATAAAGGAAAGTGCAAAAGGTGGTATCTCTTTGGAATGCAGCAAAACCCACTGTCATGGCAGGATGCAGACACAAATACACACACACAACCACACTCGGCCATTTGCTAACACACACACTCAGGCATTTTCTGAGACACACACACACACACACACACACACACACACACACACACACACACACACACACACACACACACACACACTCAGTCATTTGCTGACACACACACAAACACATGCACACAGTTGCCAGTGGTGAGATCAGAACTCCTGCCTATCTACAGATCACTATTACAGTACTACGCAGTTATGAGATGCACCACAGAGATTACACATTTCAAGGTAGTCAGACTGCCCTTCTAAGATTGAGGACAACAACAGGGAGACTAACATTCATGAAGTACATAGCTGTAAACCTGTGTGTTTAAATAGGTGTCCATTACAACCTGTATGCACAAACAAGACACATCATCTGCAGGTAGGACTGAGAGGTATAGTTGTAGCACAACAGGAACCTGAACTGGAGTATGGCCATCTGTGGAATGGACAACTACTATCATTATACAGGGTTACAGTGGGCATGCTCATACACTTAGTAGCACAGGGCCATTTGGGATGCACTATAAGTACAACTACACAAGGTTATACTGGGCATGCTCATACACTCAGTAACAAAGGGCTTGTTGGATGCACTGACTTAAATTGCACAAGGTAGCAGTGGGTATGCTCATACACTTAGTAGCACAGAGCTGTTTGGGATGCACTCCGATTATAACCACAGAAGGCCACAGTGTGCATGCTCATACACTTACATGTACAGAAAATGTTGTAATGGACTCCTATTGTAAACACACAGGTTTACAGCTAGGTACATCTTACCTGTCAGTATATATGCACATCATATTGGTTTACTACCTGATACCTGTATGTGGCCCATAAATGATATATATGTGTCTGTGCTGTGTGATACACATGCATACATGTACATGAAGTACTGACATATAGATGTTAAGTATACACATTCATGCATGTCTGGACGTGACAGACAATAGGTTACCTGGGTCACACAGGTGGATGCTACCTACAGCATGTGTCACACACCTTGCTGCCCTGAAAGGCATACATTGATAGCAGGTTGTGGACAGTGGCATTATACGTGGAATAGTGGCATGTGCAAGCATAATGTGTGAGCCACATTGTGTAATGGTACTGAGGTGCAGGTGTCAAGATGACCTCTCCCGGCTGTGTTAGTAGTTGTCATTATTAGCAGGACTGCTACCCTAAGTATATCTCACATTGGTGATATACACAATTTCTGCTGCTGTCTGTCACCTTACATGAGGCATTTGCTACCAAGCACATTACTGCCACTCGCAGTGATGTCATGGTATGAGTGGCAACTGCTAGACCAAAACAATGAGCCAATATCCTGCTGTTATTATGAGGTTGTCCAGGGTCTGTCATTCCGGGCTGTCATAACTGAATAACGAGCCTTCAACACAGAGCACATGCATCCATGTTTCACGTGTGTGTGGATAATACCTAGGTCGCATTTACCCATATAGCCGTATTCCAAGACAAATGTCCTACACACAGATGTAACACCCTGACACCTACAAGACAATTGCATTGGCTGCTTATGCTAACCAGTGCTAGATGTGTGGCTTTAGTAATCCATTTGCTCAATGTAGAACCTACAGTGGGGAATACTGACATCTGTGCAGTGAGGAACACATGGCTGAAGGCTCTGTAGTGCACAATTGCACTACCACCATATAACTCAGATCCAGACATGTGGGCCATAACAGTGGTATGGACCATTCCAGGTGGTGGTGTACACATATTCATAATGGCTACTCACATGTAAAGACCACTACTCCGACATAACGCATCACAGATGAGTCAGGTACAGGTGACAGTGCTGAATACTGCATTCTAGGTTGTATCCTCATATACATCCACCACCTTGTCCCCAGACTACCAACACACATCCATATGTGGTATGAATAGTATGGTAGACCACCAGATAACCCTCGATTGGTGGACTGTATCTAGGCCTACATCAGCTGTGCAAAGTACCCATGTACAGACACAGCTGCATAATGTGTTATGCAATGCAATAATACCACTGTTTGTAACCAGCTCAGTTGTACACATACCAGGGTCCCTTAGATGTTGTCAGCATTAACACGGTCGACTGTCGCTGTACACCAGTAAACAACACCCTCATGGTTGGATATGACCTAACTGTACCTGCCCTGGATATGTACATCCCACACTCATACAACATAAATGACATTACCATAGCTTTCGTTATCTTTTTTACATACAGGTGGCAACAGTCATTACACACATGCACAGGGCAGATAGCATGCTAGCAGTACATAAGGTTTAATATCTATGTTAACAGAGGTAATATTCCCTCTCTACTGGTCACCCATGACACCTATCATATCATACAACACCCCATGTGGCATGTATGTCTTTAGACATGTCTACCTAATGCAATGCCTGCAAACATACCCAAGTAACAGGATCATAGGACCTACACAAGGCCTGTATTGACAGACTCAGGGAAATCCATCTCTGCTCTGTATGTTTCTGAGTAGTCACAGGTGATATGTTCATGACATGTACAGCCATGTGTGGTCACAGCTCCTACATATACCCCATGTCAACAATTGCAAGCCATGCATGCTGTGTGCTGACTGGACATTAGCCTTAGTACCACAATAGCCAGTACATGCTGGGGTGAGATGTTTACAAGCCACAGACCTCGCACATGCTTAAATGAGTGTACTGCCTAGCTCTAACAGAGCACATTGCTGGCACTCTTCCAGTAAACATGAGGTGTGTATGGCAAATAAGATGTGCTCACTGTTGACCATTACAGTGCCCTGGCTTCACCATGGCACTGTCAAGTAACAGTTTGTAGGAGCATGACATGGAATAATGCTGTGTGTGTGTCACAGATATGTGTTGTTGTCATATATGTGCACTTGGCTACTCGGTGAAGGTGGTGATGTCCTACCAGTACATGAATACAACATCCATTGTGGCATAATGCTCGGCTATGTTTCACACATGGTGTGGGGAAGGTGTGGAATGTATCTTCTTGACCTGCTAGTGCACTTACTGATGTACACCACATATGTGTATATGTACTGATGTTTGTGTAGATTCCATGTGTGTGCAGTGTCTGCTGTCTGAAGGTGACTGTTGTCTTAGTAAATCATGCTGTTGCAATACAGCCTCAACATTGCCAACTGTATATGGTGATATGCTCTAAGTACAGTAAGCCGTACATAAGGTATGGACAGATGTTTGGAAATGACTACTAAGTGGTGGGGCTTCTTTGCAGATGAATGATTACTGAGGACAGCTCACTGGTGTGTTACAACCAGTCCTACAATAACCTGTGTAACTGCTAAGGTCAGGTTTTGTTAATTGAAGTGGAAGACAGACAATGTAGAATGCTGTAAGGGTGACACTGAAGGCAAACCTCATGACACCTGTAACAGTAATACCTCCCCTGTGCATATATTGTGCATATGTCAGCACAGTTGGCAAAAGAAAGAGTCAGTAAGCTTTGTACCAGATGCGATAGTGCTATACTTCTGTAATACCTATCATGAGAAAGGCAGGTGTTTGATTCACAGTACTGGCATGTGTGGGTGTGTGTGTGTCCACATATGTCACGTATGGCTGGGAATACATCCCACATGTTATCACTCTCCTGAACACTGTTGTTGACACAAGTACAGAGTGAAGTGTAGAAAGAAAGGCATAGGCAGGTGGTTGAACCTCACACATGTAAAGTGTCTGTATGTGTGTGACATAGGTGTATATCTTTGTGAATGCCACAGTGTGTGTATGAGTGTGTGTGTGTGTGTGTGTGTGTGTGTGTGTGTGTGTGTGTGTGTGTGTGTGTGTGTGTCTGTGAATTCCTGAGTGTGTGGGTGTGTCTGTGTTTGCATGCTGTCATGTCAGTGGGTATTACTGCTTCCCAATGAGAAGCCACTATTTCCACTGGCCTTTACCCTTGTCATCTGGCATACCACTCTTTTACTTCCTCCGGGCTCCAGGTAACTATACCTGTGATGTCACCCACTATGGATGTGATGGCTCTAAACACAGTAGCTTACTACACAGCTATCATGCTCTTGGATCATTAGAACAGTAAACATAATCGAAACATGGGAGAATATAACTGTGATGTGGAAACTACAAAGTGTATGCAGGTATTGTCATACTGACCTGTGGGTAGTCAACATGTACATATGGGACATTAACCACAAACACCGGCATCCCCCGGCTCATGCAACTACACCTGAAAGAGAAAGGCAGAACGTCAAGATCAACATGCTGTTAGTGTTGTTACACATGATACATACTGTCAAATGTACAAAATGCATTCTAAAACTGTAATACATGATATGTCTGCTGCCTGTCAACACTACTCAACAATATTAATCTACAATTGTCTACCTAGTATGTTCACCCTGTGCATCAGACCATATGAACATGTCCCTACACTGATGGCGTGGATGACAGGGATGCAGCACAGGCATCATCATATGCACAAGGTGATAATGTTTGCCAGAGGCCTAGGCTGCACCATTGGATCACATCATGTGTGTGTGTTAGGGCCTGTGATATCATTGGGTGTGTGTGGATGTTATGCATGTGTGTGTTGCAGTGCCCTACATTTGTTTACATTGTGTGTGTATGCATGCACACAGGTCTGGCATGTGGCTGGCTTACACAGGGGTATTATTGACAGCTGCAGACTGTACAAGGCAGGTTTCACAGTTCACAGTGTGCGGCCATGGCCATGAGACCTGCGCCTGCCAGGGGTTGCACGGGAACTACCAGGCAGAGGTCCAGATTGGGTACTGTCTGATGACACATGTCCACTGGAATTGTGTCCCTGTGGGGACCATCCAGGATTATGTGCATGTGGCTTGCTGTGTCCTGGTGTGGACTTCACAGCACCAGCTGCAATGCTGCTGCTACCGCGGCTATGGGAGTTGGCATGTGCAGTAGCATGTTCATGTAGACCTGCAACAGGTGATGTAGCTGACCTACGTCCATGTGCCTGATGTCTCACTCTCACCAGATGTTCCAGCACAGACATTCTGCCATATACATCTACATGGCATTGTACAGCTGTGTAGCATCCTGCCATGTATTGCCTGTGTTGCACATGTGTAATACATGGGACAATAGCTAGCCTGATGGTATTTGCAGGGTTGAATATCAACTATAGCACGTATGGTCATAGTGATCTAGTAGGCTATATGCCCTGGGCCATTTATGAGCCTAGGCAGTCAGGTTACCTAGTTGTAGGCAACAGACAGGTAAGTTTCAATGGCCAGTTCAAGCAGTGCCACAGAACTGATCCACAGGGTTACTGATATATTTGACATGCGGTCATCACACCATGTCACAGAGAGGGGCAATGTGCAGCTTCGCTGGACAGGGATACATAGTATGGCAAGAGTATGTTAATTGTATGGGACAGAGATCTGTCAGGCATGTTGTGATCCTTGTACTAGAAAGGTGGATGTCCATGAAGTCTGTGTTTATTTGGGATCAGGATGTGTTAAGTGTAGCATGTCCAACACCTCTGGGTTGGACATGGCTTTATTCAGGGTAGGCTGCATGCTACATAGTGCAGCTAGGGATTGGGAAGGGCAGTGTAGGCCATCTACACATAGGCAATAACCCTTAAAGGAAATATGTGATCTATTATGGGTCACATGGGTGTTGAGTATGGCTGAGCAATTATCTTTATATTCCTAGATGGCACCCTGTCATGATTAGGGGTGCCACATATGACTACCTGCCTGGTGTGGTAAAGTAACTATCAAAGGAAAGTACTGTCCAGCTGCATCCCATACACACATTTCCCATTATGTTGACCACTGCCTAGGTGGTTGTTCATGGGTACAGGGTTTGTAACTTAGGGGATGACAATGCAATACGTAGCTGTCAGATTGTGGCCATACGTCACACACCACACATCTGACACACTAAGACCCTTCTGTATGTTGAATGCAGCACACATTGAGTCGACTATTGCTCCTAGTTCATAGTCATTTGCAAACATCAATAGGCTGATGTCTTCTGTGTTAGTCTGTGTGATATAGATAACAAAGAGGGGGAGTACCAGGAATGGCCCCTGTATTACTGTGGCTGGGACTGGTTTGATGTGCGTGTATTAGTCAGACACCTTCTGTAGTGTTGGTTCTGCCAGCAGTCCAGTTGCAACCACTCCTGTGACATAGGAATATACACCTAGTTTACTGAGTGTAGCTGGAACACAGTATGTGTGATGGTGTCCTACAACCTGGCAAGGTCATGATATGCAGTGTGAATCAACCCTACTGTCATTTACATCTGTACCGAGTACATCAAATACGTTGCTCACGGTTCATGGCTGTACAGACCAGACTCAGCAGGGTAGTTGTGCACTATTTCCCATTATCAATGGTGTTTCCCCCTTTGTGGGGTGTGATAACTGTTACTGTGCACCATTCGGTGTGTACACAGCCTGCCATGCAGCTATGATTGAACATGATGTGTATGTGGATAGCTGAATGTTCTTACATTTGTGTAGGATACACCCTGGGATGTTGACAGGTCCCATGAAAGCTATATGTATGGCTTTAGAGAGTGCAGCTTGTACCTGCATAGTCATTAGTACAGGGGCCCTGTAGTGTACATGGATATATTACTAAGTGTACCTGGTGGGGGGAGGTGGGAGCAGGTTTAGGTTCTCCAAGACCCTATCTGGATGAACGGGTGCTATTTCTGTAGGTGCAGTACTTCCCATGTCATAGTGCTGTGCAGCACGGCAGGTCTTGTTGTTGCCATTGCAATTAATGACACAGCTATAGAATGCTCTGTGCTTGGTCTCATAATATGTGGCTGATTAGTTTCACAGTAGCTTTGTGTAGTTTTATATGGTGTATCTGAATCTTACTGAGGCTGACCAGGGATCACCTACACTCATGTGTGTTCATTCTTGCAACAGTTACTACCTTCTGTGGTACAGTTTAAAGCATGGTACCACCAGTTTGCCTTCTTGTTTGTGTTGGGTTGAATCTTGGTTATGTTTCAATGGAACAATCACTGCACATATGTGACTGCTTAAGGTTCATTTGTGTAGGATTCAGCATTTGCACATGCATTGTCCATCTGCATGGGTGCCATGACAGTCACCACTCTGCTCTTAGGAAACATAACATTGGCATTGGAGACTAACTATGTATAGCATACTGTTAGCCCTGTTTGTGTGACTACTGTGATCCAGGTCAGTGGGGTCGATGGAATTCAACATGCATTGAGCACAGGTGTTTGTACATGAGGGATCTTCCTAGTTTATAATGGAATAGTTGAGAGCAGCCAATAGTATGGTTATGTCTCAGACCTAATCTTCCCCAGTACAGCACATTACGACAGTTGGGAAATCCAAGGCCTGGTGGGTGATCTGTCTCAAGGTGCAATTTGAATTCCACTTTGGCACAAAGGTAGTTGCTCAGCATAATGCATCTGATGTTATGCAAGTGCAACTAGCATGGGGGTGTACATAGCCTTCAGGAATATGGACACACCTGCGGCCTATGTGTTCCAATAAAGGATAATGGGCAAGAGGTGAAGTATGTGTTATAACATGGTCATGCAGGTGTGTTCGCCGGAGCGTTGAAACATGTCTCAGCCACTGCACAGATATAGTCTCCATGTTAGGGATTGACATATGTGTGTCCTTATAGTGTTTCTGACATGTATCATTGTGTAGCGAAACCCACAGTTTATTGCTTGGCTGTCCCTGTAACAGCAGTGGACCTTCACTTGAACCGTGCATGATGAAGGCACTATAGGGGAAGCATGAGCCCTAGGCAGTATCCAGATTCCCAGGGCTGACAGGTGCTGGCCCTGTCTGGCAAAGCATCATGATCTGTCAACCATGTTATCCCAGGACGACAGATACTGGATACCCTTTGACTTGCACCACTACACTAGACAACTGTGGAATACAATCCTTTTGTCCATGTACTGCAGTATCATTCTGGCCAATGGCAGAATGCTACCCAGGATTTGGGACATACCTGCATGGGCTACAAGACCTGACAGTTCCTACATGTGTTTCCATGCAGTCCAGGCTACTGCATCACAGGTCCTGCACAACAACATGGAATATGCCAGAACCATGTGTATAGTTCAAAAGGTGGTCTGAGTGTATGGGTATGTGGCTAATCATGGCAGACAGGCAGCTGACAGTATGTATGCCCTCGTATAGGTTGGTGTGTAACATAGTGCTAGAGTTTGCATTCACAAATGTGTACTGTTGGGCATGTTTCCAGTCATGTGTTCTGAGGTGTGGCACAATTATGCAAACTATGTCATACAGTTTGTGTATTTTGGTGTCTGTCTCTTCCTGCTTGGGGGGTCACTTGTTTGGCCAGATACCTAGAAGTGTCTGTGAATGTGTGTGATTTCTGGTAGTGTGTGTGGGTGTCCTTACTGTGTTCTGGTAAGGGTATGTGTTGGTTGTGTTGATGAGCTGCATGTGTTAACCTACAACTCATGACTGTCCAGTCCAGTCATGGCTGTAGACTGGGCTGTCTTCCAGCTTACCCCTGTAGCTGCATCCCAAACACTGTGTGGGGTGTGGTGTTAGGTGGGTTTGGCAGTGTACATGGCATAGAGATTACATTCTCCCAGGATGGCCACATACACAAAGCTGACATTAGTAAACACCAGTAGCTGACTAGTGGACATGCCTTTATGAGCATTCAGTACTACAAGTACCAAGTACTGTATTTAGTTTATGTATTGCTTATGAAGATGTTTTAGACAGTGATGCTCACATGTAAATATTCGTGTTATGGACGTGACAACACTGGCTATTACGGAAACATTGTAGCTACCTTTAGCAGCAATCCTCCTCTGAGGAGCACATCACATCCTGTTAGTTGATTACAAGTGATGCAACTGTCTACAGGTCTGTTTCCTTCTCTGGGTATATACTCACATATCCACCAGGACCATGAGGTCTGTTGAGCACAGACACCCACTCTCCAAACAGAGTCATGTATCAATAGACTGATGCCACTATCAACATGATCAGGATATAATCAGATAGTGTGAGCCATCACCTATGAAGCAGCTATTACACATGGGCAGCTGTCTCCTACATCTTACACTCCTACTGCAGATGTTACACTGGAGTTAAAGATGATATGCAACCTGTTTCATTACCAGTGTTGTGCACTACCTTACATACAGTATGTGCAAGCGGCTGTTAGGTTGGCAATGAGAGGTTGGGCTACACAAACCTGGTAGTTCACCCAGTGTATCTCTACTCTCAACATCCACTCTATGTAGGTGTGCACATAGCCATTTGGCCCAGCCCTGTAACAAGGGTCACTACACATTTGCATAACATGTACACATGCACAACTGTTATTGCTTGCAAACGATACTAGAGATGTCCAGCCCTGTAACAAGGGTCACTACACATTTGCATAACATGTACACATGCACAGCTGTTATTGCTTGCAAACGATACTAGAGAGGTCCAGCCCTGTAACAAGGGTCACTACACATTTGCATAACATGTACACATGCACAGCTGTTATTGCTTGCAAATGATACTAAAGAGGTGGATATTACATGTGTTATGTGCATGGATAGTTACCTGGCTCTTCCAATTATCTTTGCTATCATGCTGCTAAACTGTCAGATGAATACAAATTATATATATCCTGTTATTGAGTATTGTAATTGCCAATAGACATAACTACTGTTTGCATAACATAACAGAACTGCTATGTAGAATAGAATACAGATCTGCCTAGAATACTGTACATTACACAGTTATTGGCACAATATCCCACAATGCACACCATATTTGCATGGTAAGCCCACCTTTAACATGTTCATCTTACTTATACACCCATACATATGTCGACTGTTACAATATATCAACATATACTATCCCCTGTTATAGCACATACTTGTTGGACCAATCCTGACACTGACAGTGGCTGGAAGCGAATTGGTGGGTTCCAAGCCCATATCATCCCTTGTGGTGTATGCGGAGTTTGCCGTGTGACCTACAGCAGTACACCCATAGAATACTACAAGCATTAATACTGCTCAACAATACATCACTACAAGATAGCTATTTCCACTATATGCATTGATTACACTGTAATTCTTACAGTACAGGTACTACATACACAGACATACTACATGTTATACATACCCTCTTAGTAATCGGAGGTGTTATTGACTAGTATAATACTCATTTTCGGTTCATCTTTCAGTGTTTTGTACTGTCCTACAGGTAGATACAGATGGTTTGAATGTGTGACAAGGCAACCTTTTATAGTTACAGATCAGTAACATGTGCTATCCCGATGACCAATTGGCGTTCCTAAGTAGCTAATTACATGCACATCAGCTGTGCTGCTACTGCTTTAGCCAATACCATGGCTACAGTGGAGTATAACTGAATATTCCACTTGGGCATTGTCCCTTTGCCTTACTTGTGAGGAAGACAGCATGGAAGTGTTGTTTGGAATCTATTGCAACAGCTGTATGGAGACGAACAGTAATATATTGTGCGTAATGCCTAGAGGATTTGGTCTAAATGTGAGTACTGCTGTTATATTTCTGAACATTGCTAATTGTGCAGGGTTTGTCTGTACCTAATACTTCTGCATATGTTTCAGTCTGGCCAGGTTGTTTGACCAGCTCAAGGCTGCATAGCAATGCATATAATGTTATGGGGTTTACAGTGTGCTTACCAGACATATTTAGTTTGGTGTTAATCAGTTCTCTGTAACACTTCCTGGTGTACAAACCTTTCAACCCTCTGAAACGGGATTAGTTTATACAAACCCTGTTATATCAGCAGCTGTTCAATTGTATAACGGCAACTATTTCACATAGGGCCATGTTAGTGTGTCTGTGTCCAGGTATGTTAAGATTTCAGCAGATGTTGTACAGTAGTTAAATAATTGGTTAAGGTATGACAGTATGTATTGATGTAATTATTTTGGTTGCGGGGTAGATGGTGGTGGGTGTACATAGCACATTCAGGTGTGTAGGAACCCCTTTTACACAATGTCTATATGTGTGTGGGTGTTCTTTCCCTATGTGAACACCTATCCCTTAGTGAACTAATACTATGGTAATTGCAGGTTGATTCATTAACGCACTATTAAATGTTTCCTGTATAGCATGCAGATAGTGTTAGTCCTTGAATCCTTTTGGCAATACATCAGAATGTAATAAAGTTATGTAAAATGAAAGCTGTCTGTGTATTTCTGTCATGGATATTTGCAGTCATTGCAGTTGTGTTGGTGACTGTGTCCATAGAACATATTTGTAATAGTGTATTGGCATATACTCTTCATATGTTATGTTCATATTGTTTGGTGGGGTGTGATTGCTATGATCCATGTTATACTCAGATATGACCACTTCGGATGCTGTCTACAGACATGTATGCATGTGTCTATATATATATATATATATATATATATATATATATATATATATATATATATTAAAATAATAATATTATAACTCAATAACTTCAGAAGAAAAATAAAACATATACTAAAAAACTTCTAAACTAAAACACTGAAGTATTCAGAACACTGAAATACCCAGGAAAAAAGAGAGCCAATTCAATGCTCTTCATCCAGTTTAATATGCTGGACTTCCTTAGAAAAGTGAAATAATACACCATGATTCCATAATATAAAGGGTGTCAGAACCAAAAAATTACATCATGACAGTTTAAGCCAATACCATGGGCAGTGCAGTATGTTATGAATAATGAATGTAATAAAATATACAACAACTGTAGGAAGGAATATCATAGGTATATGCAACAGTTAACTTATTAATATGAAGAGAGCAGTGTAGTATTGCAGAATTAAAATTACAGTGAAACTGTAAGACTAAACATAATATCTTAACTACGCCATTTCAATACACATTTTATATTAACTGATTCATTAATGCCTGGAGGGGCTTCAGCATTAAGTTGAAGCTGCCATTTTAACTCTTTAACCTCCAGAAGGGTATCCCTATCCCCAAAAAATAATGGAACATTATCTAACACCAAAAATTTGAAATCAGTAAAGCCAGCACAAATTCGAGTATGCTTAGCAAGAGCATTGCTAAAATCAGCATTCCTAATAGCTCCATAATGCTCCTTAATTCTAGTAGAAAGTCTACGAATAGTTTTTCCTATGTAAAAAGCTGGACATGCAGAGCAAACCGCTGCATAGACTACAAAAATAGACTTACAGTCAAAATAATTATTAAAATGCACCCTGAAATTATTATGTGTAAAGGTGTAAGAGTCACATATATATATATATATATATATATATATATATATATATATATATATATATATATATATATATATATATGTGTGTGTGTGTGTGTGTGTATGTATATAGATATATATATTATTGCATATGTTTATCTGTACCTCCATAGATGTGTAAATGTTTTTAACCTATCTATATATCTACATATACATGTAGACCTGTATATATTGACATGTCTCTATCTCTCTCTCTCTCTCTTTATATATATATATATATATATATATATATAAAAGCATACACCTTTAATTGGGTACATGGCTGGTTGTCCTATTTCAACACATTCCTACCTTTTGTGTTTTAACCTGTCTGCATACACAACAGGGATAGGTACATCCCAGGTAGCTTAGTGTTAGGTTTCTCTGAGGATGGAGTATATGGTTGCGGGTTCTTCTTCTGGTAGGTGTTATTATTTTACCTCTCAGAAAAGGCACTGGTAGGGAAAGTGTGAATAATGCACATTTACACAGTTGTAAGCAGGTTTGCCCGTGGTCTGCACAATGTTAAGCAAAGGTTGAACCTGTGAAGCACTTCTCCATTTACCGTGTTTCAGCATCGTTTACCATCATGCAAACCCACTTACAACTGCTTAAGAGTGCTTTAATCCACCTGCATCCAACAGCCCTTATTCAGGCCCTCATAACCTAACAGCCCTTGCAGGTCTTGAACCCAGGACCATAAACACCACAGTCACTGACTTTACCACTAAGGCATCGGAGAAATGTACAGATGTTATGGTGTTTAGAATATACATTGTATTACAGACATTCCTCACTACTGAAAACAAATGTGACAGTCAGTTGGTGTATATATGTCTGATACATGTTAATGTTCATATGTTTGTAAAATTAGGTGTTGCAATGTGACATGACAGGGTGTATTATGAATGAGAAAGGTTCTTGCTTTGTGCCCTTTTTATATTTTCTCCATACTCCATGTATACCCCTCCAGTTCACTTATTGGACATCCGACCAAGGCCCTCCTTGATGCATGATTGCATTACCCATCATTCCTCCCCCACCCCAATCTTCACATACACAACAACCACCCCTTCTATGGTGAATTAGGTTTGTTATAATACCAGAGCTGCATGCGTTTTGTGTACACTCCAATTCCTTTAGAGTGCTTCTGTGTCACAAAGTGTGTTCATAGATGTTTATATATATGGCTATTGATGTAACTGTATAATATACATAGACATCACTGACATATATATATATATATATATATATATATATATATATATATTTCATATTAATTTATAACAGTAATACCTATGTAGACTGGAATGTGTTGGTTCACAAACTACAGTACATTACAATTTACTGTACATATGTACACAAAGTGACTGTCCCATTTGTGATCATTGCAGTGAAATGCATGTGGTATAAGGTGTAGTCTCAAGAACATGAAACATGTGTACACCCTTGGATGGCTTAGTGGTAAATCTCATGACTATAGTGTGCGTGGTCCAGGGTTCAACACCTGCAATGCTTTACAAATGTTTTTTTACTCCAGAATAAGGCTCCTTTAAGCAGTTGTAAGCATGTTTAAAAGTGTTTGTGTGACATTATAGCAGTGGTTAAACACAGTTAAACAAACTTTGTAACGTATAACCTGTGCATGCAAACATGGTCACATCTGTTAACTACTCAGGATATATACATATCAGTGAAGTAACATCTCACTATGTGATGACATAACATTACATTCTCTGTTGACTGTACTCTCCAGCACACATGGCTTTATATGAGTGTTTTGAATGTTTATTATACAGACTATTACTACCTATATATGCAAGCTGTGGTTAAGGTATACTTTTGAACATGATAAACATCCCTGCCTTTATCGGGATTGGAACCTCGAATGCACAGATACTATGCAGATGCTGTAACCATTACACTGTTGACATTAACGTTGCTTCCACCTATTTCCTATTTAGATGATGTTTATGTGTAAGCTAGGCTAAGCAAAGGGCGGAGGCCCCCAAACTCACTGAGCTTCACATACTCTTGAAATAACAACATATAACAAATGTACTGTGAGACAATACATTACATTCCTAACTACATTAGGCATCACCCTTCACTGACACACTTCAAGGGAAACCTTGTTGTGTGAATGGGTAACAGAATATACACCCCTGGGATCATGTGTCCCAGAACCATGCAGCCAGGGGGTGAGGGAGCCTGTCCAGTTTGATAGCTGTGAGACATGTTGGGGGAATTGAATGGTGTTGAATTGTCACATTAACATGCCCTCTTTAGATCACTAAGTGCCCCTATCACCCTCTACAACCCCAGTCTTCAACAGCTTCCAGCAACTCTGCCTGGAATTGCTTCATTGGTTATGCTTGACAGAGGCTCAGTTACTTCATCAAAGGTGCGGGGAAAGCCAACACACTGTAGCTATGCTTCTAATTGCCCTTGGGCAGATAGGTAGTAGGCTATCTATGAACCTCTAAAGTGCAGGCCATCACAGCCATAATATGTGAATAAACAGACCTTCGTATCACAATATACAGTGAGAAATCACCATGTAGTCAGGAAACAGTTAAGTACAGCAAGAACATACAGAACACTGATACTTAGTCACTCCAAAAGCCTATCTTGGAAGCTAGAATACTTGTATAAGTTTAAGGCTTTCTATTGCTTACCAGTAGGTTACCTACAGGAGAGATGAAAAATAAGCACAGGTGGGAAACATGCATGCAACGATACCATACCGGCTTATGTGTCAGCCTTAGGCATTGGAATACTGGCCAAGGCTATTGGCGCCCCCCATGGTGCCTTATTTAGGAGAGTCTTGAAGGTGAATACCAGCTCAGTAAACAGCACAATAGCAGATTCAATGAGGGTTATGCTACTCAACACCAGGGGTTGTGATCACAACACACTTGCACTCACAGCACTCTTCAGGATGGACAACATCAACATCTGCGCAGTAATTGAGATCTGTCTTAAGGCTCCTGAGAGCACACCAGCCCTACCAGACTACAACCCATACCACACATTTCAGCCACAGAACATGGACTGACAGACATGGAGGGGCTGTATCCATATTCATCAGGGATACCTACACCTCCAGGTTAGTGGGGCAGCATGATACCTCTGAGATCATCCATGTGCAGCTAACATCAGCCACAACTGCAATGTAAACTGTGGCCTGCTACAGATCACCCTCCATGACCCAGGACCACCACTCCACCAACCTGGAGACAGTGGAGAACATGACAGTCCTAACGTATACCCTGGCATTGGTCGATGTCAACTACCATACCATTAACTGGGAAATTTACTCCGGTACTCACTTCCAGGCCCAGCGCTTCCTGGAATTTATCACCTCATATGCCCTGTATCAGGTGGTAACCTCCCTAACGTGGGTTGAAAACTACTAGAAGTGGTCATCACCAACATGGGCAACAGGTGCACCATAGCGGAGGTTAACTGGTCACTGGTTAGATCTGCCCACGAACTATTCACTGTTTCCACACCCAAGCATCTCCCCCACCCATGAATACCACAGTGTATACTTTTCCTACAGCTAAATTTACACTGCTAGTGACAGGGGTGGGGGGGTTTCACAGCCCCCACGCTAAGTCGAAACACTGCTCAGGATACAGACAGATTTACAAATGTAGTCTATAAGCACTTACATGGATGTATGGATCGTGCCATCACTGGTAAACCAAGACTTACTCCTCCTAGACAAGGACACCAGTCTGGTGGACCTCTGCAATAAACAGGCTATACTACAGATGTAGGACAGTGTTCCAGACAAACAGCAAATCCCACGAAGGGCAGACATCCGTGACCACTATTAGTATGATACATAGGTCCCTCATGACATCATCCAAGGCTAACATCAGCAGGAGAATATGCAAGGATTCGAAAGATAACCACAAAGCCTTCTTTGGCTGTGTCAAGGATCTATGCGGTGACACACAGATTTGCACTATGCCGGTGAAATATAGCACAATATATGCTGACCCTACTGATATCACCAACATCCTTGCAGATACTTTTTTTTAGTGCATACTTCACCCCCTAAAGAGCCCACAACACCACCCGAGAGGTACAGTATCCCACACATTAGAGACACACAGGTGGAAATGGCCCTCTCTAATAGCAGAACACAGCATCATTGGAGGCAGATTTTTGTCCCAGACTGCATCTTGCAAACTGTACAAGACAACCTGCACCCCACCTAATTAAGCTTTCCTACCTCAGCCTCTCCACAGGCTACATGCCCATACAATGGCGTGTGGCAACGATTATTACACTCCATCAAGGTGGAATCACAACTGACCATGGTAACTACCACCCCATAAGCCTGACTAGCCTGGTCTGCAATGGTATGGTTCGCATCCTCATGGCACTCATTAACAAAGACATTGGTAACCTCTGAGCACGTGACCCAACACAGGTCAGCTTGGTTGAGTGCAGTTCATGCCTACTGAACCTGTTCAACATCTTGTCACCAAGATGTTAGATGACAGGGGAGGTGATTCACACATACTACCTCAACCTTACCAAGGCTTTTGACACCATGCCCCACTCAGGTATTATTGATAAACACACCGGCCTGTACATATACCCATACATCACAGGTTGGGTTGCCAACGGGCTTACACATAGAACCCACATGGTACAACTAGCAGTCTCCAGGTCCAACTCTTGACCAGTCACGACTGGTGTCCCACAGGAATCAGTCCTGGGAGCCCTACTGTTTGGCATATATGTCTCAGAGGTACAGGCAAACACAGGTGGACTACGGCAGACCATGTTTGGGAATTACTCCGAACTGGGAGCCATGATTGATAGTCCAGCTGACACAGACATCCCTCAAGGGGCCTCACAGAGAACGTCACAGGGTGTCAATGTCATGGCCTCCAGCCAAGTGCCACTAACTGCATGGTCATTCTATTGTAGAATTGGCACCTACATATTAACACATAAGTGGCAGCAACTTTAATATGGATGAGGTAATGGGTATCTGGGGACTAAGGTAGATAGTGATCTCCCCTTTGACAATCATATGTCCACAGTAGTTAGGACATCCTTCTATGTAGGCCATCTGATTACTAAAGGATTCCCATCTAGACATACTGGGATTATAGTGCCCCTTTACTCATCCCATGTGGGATGTACCTCAGAAGACACGTCTAACAGCTGGGAGGTCCATGAATGTACCTCACCAAGGAGAATACTGGCCTCCAACATATGGCCTATGCAGCCAGACTGAATAAACTCTTGCTTTACTCAGTGGCATCTCGTTTACCCAGAGATGATCTCCACTGACCAACACAGCCATGTCGAACTCAGGCTTGATGGATATGCTCCACCTATGGGAATCCATGTCACAGTGTGACACACTGTAGTGAGCTGAACCTTGCCACAACAATAACTGGAAGATGCTGGAGGGACAGCTTCCTGTCACAGACACTTCCCATACTTTGGAACAACGTCCCTAACTACATTATACAGAGCCCCTTACTAACACTCAAGAAGAGAAACCTTGAAGAGTGGATGGGGAATACTAGATGCACCCCAGGGATCCCACCATTGGCTCTGCTCCACAGAGGGACAGTTAATGAATCAATGGGGTGGCAAAAGCTGACACATTTTGGCTGGGCTTATGAATGACCTACCTATGAATCTATACATACAGTATCTGCATATGTTGATAGCTTAATTTACTGTTCAGGTGTTGACTTACCTTGTGCCAATGGCAGTTGTGTGTGCAATAGTTGAGGACTGCCTATGTTGGATGCACACAGTAGACTGCCTATACATGACAATTTACAGGTAGTCTTGTGTGTGTGTGCCATCCATTTTTACTGTGTGTGCAGGTGGAGAGAGGTGTCAGTCCCTAGGTGCCTACACTGTCAGTGTGTGTGCTATACGTTCCCTCTTTGCCAAGGCATGGGCATACTGGGCACGCCTCCGTCTTCCTACTGGGGCTGGCTCAGAGTGTTCATGGTCTGAGTACCTCTGTGCCTGTGGGGCCCTTGGCAATGGTGGTGGGCTGTGAGGGTCTTTACCATTCTGTCCCTGCTGCAGCTGTTTCCGCAGGATCATATTGTGTAGCATGGCACATACTATGAAGATGTGGGCACACATGCCTGGAGAGTAGTGCAAGGCTCCACCAGATATGCCCAAGCAACAGAACCGTGATTTCAGCATCCCAAACACATGCTCTATGATTATTCTGGTTTGTGCGTGTGCCTCATTATGGCGTTCCTGCATGGGTGTGTGTGCATTTCTGATGGGACTCATCATCCACGGTTCCAGTGTATAGCCAGCATCCCCACCAGGTGGCCATTTGGGATGTCTCCCCTGGCAAATAACCGATAGAGCTGTGAGGCATGCCAGATGTGGGAGTCATGATAGCTTCCAGGGCTGCCAGCACACACATCCATGATAATGCCCTGGGCATTGCACATGACCTGACAGTTGATGGAAGGGTATCCCTTGCGGTTTATGTAGTGCCTACCCTGCTAACCAGGTGGTGACTTGATGTGTATGTGCATGCAGTCTATTGCACCCAGTACCTCTGGGTATTCTGCCACATGGTGGAAGAGAGGCATATTGCTGGCCAACTCCTCCTGCGTTCGGGGGAAGTATATGTGCTCATTGGCATGTGGTAACATGGCATCCAGGAAATGGTGTAGTACCCAGGATGCTGATGCCTGTGAGATCCCCATGATATCCTCAGTTGGTCTTTGAAAGGTGTCAGCAGCTAGTATTCTCAGGCTTTCACATACCTTCATTTCCACTGGAATGGGTTCCCCTCTGTTTGTTCTGGCTCTGAGGTGTGGCCGGCACAGCTCCACAAGTTGCTGCAGGATGTCCCTGTCCAACCTGTAATGCTCTACTATCTCCGGATCATGTAGCCCCTGGTAGGCTATCCTGGGTCTGGACACTCTTCTCCTCCTCTGGTACCTGAGGTGGTCATGTGCATCATCCTCCACACCACCTTCAGTCTCCAACACATGCTGGTGGATCAAAGCTATGGTAGCCCCTAACATGTACGTAATAAAAGTTCCCCGTCTGTATACACCACTGGTGCAGAGTGGATGGGAATACACAAATGTATGTGAGGTGCTTTCACACTTTATAGTATTGTGCTATGGATGCTGCTGATGTCAGTGGGTGTGTATGAGCTATTCCAGTTGCAGCGTGTCTTAATTATGGGTTTTGCAATGAGTACTGCAAGTGTGGGGCCTTTACTGTGGAGATCTACTTGCCTATCTTGATTAATCTGTTGCCATTTAATTCACTTTTAGACCTGGATCCCCTCCAGTTATCAGGCATGCATCCACCTGCCGTCTTTCTTATTTTGTACTTTCCCTACCCAGTCATGGCAAAATGTGCCTTGTAGCTGATATACTGCAAATCGGCTTTGTTTTGCTTTGACACTTTACTGTTTTCTTTGCAGTACAGCCCCTCCCCTTTCCTGTTCTGCAGGTCACTGCTTGCAGCCTTGTTAGCTGTTGTCAATGGCCCACTGCAGGCTCCTAGGTGTTAATTAGTTATTTGTACTCCAATTTCACTGCTGCAGCATTTCCTTATTTCTTTCCTATATCCTTCCTGTTTCAGCTACAGTGTGCACTGCGCATACCCATTTACCAGGTTTACTCGCATTTTCATCTTGGTTCACATGCATACTCAGTTACCTTGTGTACTCTCAGCTAAGCATAGCTATGGCCAATATGACACACCCCTATCCTGCAGCTTTGCCTAGCTAGGGGCAAACCGGTTTAGCAATGCTCCAATGTGCTTACAACAATGGTGACACACCCCTCTCTTGATGTCATCTTTATCTCAAGGGCACACGGTGTTATAACGCTATGCTGTGAGGTGCATCCTTACAGCAGCGGGGAGTCTGCGATTCACTATTACTCCTCTCATTTGCATGACATTGCCTACTAATTCCTAGCTACTGCACATAACATTGTCACTGCCCCTTAGCAACCCTTGCGTCATAAGTATGGTGTAGCATGCGTGCCATCGACTATTATGGGGAAATCATGATATGTGTTTTATTGCGGTTTTATTCTATATTTTTATATATTCCTTGCGATCCCCTTTGCGCACTGCTGCCCTGCGCTTCCACATCACGCTAGTGCAACTATATATATTAAATGTTAATTTTATATTTTGTAAATTTTTTTTATGCCAATGGCTATATATATTTAGCCATTAGAATATATTAACAATATAATACATGTGTTTGGACGGCTGTCATGGCTCCAATTTTATGTTTGCAAAAATGTAAACCGTTTTCTACGGTTTACATTTCTGCATGCTTACACTACACCTGCACCACTTCCTGAATCGCTACATGCCTTCATTTGCATGCTACACTGCTGCACAAGGGGTAATTAGCATACAAGACTTGGGAGTTGTGCGGGCGTAGCATACACAGGTAGTGCACGTGGAAACAGCTTTTAACTAAATCAATTGGCGGCCATATTTGGTGTTAGAACGCCGACGCTACGCCTGCACCTGGCGCAAGCTTCATGAACCCTGGGGAAGGTTTAGTGCCAGGTTTATTCATTAGTCTTAATTTCTTTCAAGTATTCATCTATTTATAAAATAATTGTTGTTTTAGATTTTGATGTTTTCTAAAAGAAAATGTGGAGTTTGTCCTACAACTCTAGCTATCTCAGGCTGGGCATGTACGATTGACCAATTCTTCTTCATAATATTATTCACTTAAGTAGACCTTAAATTATAAATAGTCACATATCAAAAGCATTAACCCCTATTTGATGTTATGTCTCTTCTATTACCCTGATAACCACCAGTTCCAAAGTAAGGTTTAGCCGAGCCTTTCCTTTCCCTCCCTACATATTGTTTAAGATCTTGTAGGAGAGATTCATTATAATAAAGTCATTGTATGCCTCATCCAACTGTTCACTATATTTCTCTTCCCTAATATTTAGTCTACTCTTTCTAAAGTACTGTGATGCATACTTGCTGTATGTAAGAACCGATTAGCCTGAACATCTTTTTTGTATATACTGATATCTGTGGTATTGTCCCCTTTTTCCAAAAGAATATCCAGAAAAGTTATACTATCTGCAGAAAAATTAATCTTAAACTTCTGGAAGTCGGTAGTGGTTTCTAAATAGTTGACAAAGGTGGTAATATCTTCACTTTCTCCTATCCACAACAAAAAATACTGTCCACAAAAGGTGAATAGAAACCAATATTATTTACATAAGGATTCCTTTCACCAAAACATATTTTAATTCCCAGAAATTCAATGTTAAATTAGAAGTATGAACTGGTGATCGATGTCCCTATCACTACCCCAAAGATCTGGTGATAAAGCTATTCTTCAAACATAAAAACATTATTTTCCAACACTAGTTCTATAAGGTACATATGGTTTCTATTTTCCTTGCTGGTAATTCTGTGTTAGAGCATAAAAATGCCCTAATAGCCTCCACTCCATAATCATTTGGGATAACTGTAAATAAAGACACTACATCTAGTGTATCGAAGACAAAGGCATTATTACTATGACCTTTAAACCATTCATGAAGTTTATCCAAAACGTCACCCATGTCTTTAATGTTGTTGTCTTTCGGCTTTTCCCGGTTAGGGGTCGTCACAGCGGAACTCCGGTCCGCTAATGATTAGCAGTAGATTTTCACGAACGCTGAGGTGCCAGCTCGACGTTCAACTTTCATTGAAGGCACGCCCATGTCTTTTGAACGCCCACCCAACCACGGGAAGGACATGCATACTCCACACAGAAGGCACTCCCTGCACTCCAGCTGAGAATCGAACGGGAGAACCTCTTGCTGTGAGGCAGCAACGCTACCACTGCACCACCCATGTCTTTAATATAAGTTGTAATTTTGGTCAAGTAGGTACTCAAAACATGTTCTAAATACAAGGACACAGGTTCTCTAACCCACCCCCTACTTGAGACAATAGGTCTCATAGGGGGTGGGTAAACATTTTTATGAGCTTTTGGTAACCCATACAGGAAAGGGGTAACAGGATGTGGGACTGACAAATAATTAAATAAATGCAGATCAATATCATCTATAAGTTGTAGATCATAAATTACTACATTCGCCCTGTGTATTATACTTCACAAATTATCTTGCTTGATTTTTCTTAAATGTGCTAATATCAGTCAAAAACTCATGCATACATCCCAAGTACAAAGACTTATAGAGTATGACAATAGCCCCACCCTTGTCAGCTTGTTTGATGATGATATCTGGGTTATTTTTAAGTTTCAACAAAGCATCCATTTCATCTCTAGTTAGATTATACTTCTTAACACATTTTTCTTGGTAACTGTCTCTGAGTTGCTGTTCGCATATATCGCGAAAGGCTGAGACTATAGGTGCACTATTCAGTACAAAGGTACTTGTTCTCTTTAAAAACTTAGCGGTGTTAGTGATATCATTCTTAAAAATCAACTTTAAATTTACATTACGAACAAACAGATTCAGATCAATTAAGGCATCTTCAATGTTATCACTACAACTTGTAATTGTAGGCCTTTATGTAATAAGTTTAAATTGTTTTCAGAGGCCACAAGTTAAGAAAAGTTCAACACTGTATTTTTTTTCAGTCACCTTTTGTTGTTGGACTGACTCCTCATCTTGGGTCCATTGTAATTGTCTTCGTTTCTTATTCTTCCCCTTGGCCTTTCCCTGGATGCTGTCCTGGATCTGACTTCCACTCTCTCCAGTTGTTCTAACACAAACGCCCTTTGAAGCTGCCAAAAACCCTGGTTAGTGATTACTGGAGCAGAATCTGTAGCAACATGACATCCCACCTCTATTCTTCTCTGATTAGTAGATGACACAACAGTTGGTGGAGGTCAGCAGCTTGATTTAAGTTTGTATTCTCATCCACTATAGTAGTATGAACTACTGGAGATACAAACATGTCCAGGGCATACATGGAATTCTCAGGAAGTATTCTATTTGTTTTAGTTGTACTATCCTTTGGCCAGGAAAAGATATACCCAGTGTTGAAATTGTTGATATCATGTAGTAATTTACGTTTATTTACCTATCAAGATGTTTATCGCATTCTGATAAACAATCTAACATTCCATAATATAGGGCAATGTTTATAGCTCATAGTAATAGTGCCTTTGTCTTCGTTACACTAGATGTAGTGTCTTTATTTACAGTTATCCCAAATGATTATGGAATGGAGGCAATTAGGAATTTTTTATGTTCTAACACAGAATTACCAGCAAGGAAAACAGAAAGCATATGTTCCTTGCTAGAGCTAGTGCAGGAAAATAATGTGTTTATGTTAGAAGAACAGCTTTATCACCAGATCTTTGGGGTAGCGATAGGGATATCAGTTGCCAATACATACACTAATTTAACACTGAATTTCAGGGAATTAAAATATGTTTTTGGTGAAAGGAATCCTTATGTTAATAATATTGGTTTCTATTCACGTTTTGTGGAGAATGTTTTTTGTTGTGGATAGGAGAAAGTGAAGATCTTACCTATCTTCTTCTATTTAGAAACCACTACCGACTTCCTGAAGTTTAAGATGAATTTTTCTGTAGATGGTATAACTTTTCTGGATATTCTTTTGGAAAAAGGGGACAGTACCACAGATACTGGTATATACAAAAAAGATGTTTAGGCTAACCGATTCTTACATACAGCAAGTATGCATCCCAGACATATATTTAAAGGAATAGTCACTGGACAATACTTTAGAGCCACTAAACTTAATAATAGTGAACAGTTGGATGAGATGTACAATTACTTTAAACCAAGAAATTATAATGAATCTCTCCTACAAAATCTTAAACAACATGTAGGGAGGGAAAGGAAAGGCTTGGCTAAACCTTACTTTGTAACTGGTGGTTATCAGGGTAATAGAAGAGCCATAACATCAGATAGGGTTGAATATCTTAGATACGTGACTACTTATAATTTAAGGTCTACTTCAGTGATTAATATTATTAAGAAGACTTGGTCAGTCTTATGTGCCCAGCCTAAGATAGCTAGAGTTGTAGGGCAAACTCCACATTTTCTTTTAGAAAACATCAAAATCTAAAACAACAATTATGCTATAAATAGATGAATACTTGTAAGAAATTAAGACTAATGAATAAACCTGGCACTAAACCTTGTTTTAGCTGTGTGAGCTGTAGGTACATTGAAACTGACTTAGCATTTGAGCATCCTATTACATCACAGATTTTGTAAACTAAATGTACAGCAACATGTTTGACAGAAAATGTAATATATTTAGCTACGTGCACATTGTGTACTGCATTCTACGTTGGGAAATGTAGCAGAAGGTTAAAGGACCATATTACTAAGCATGTATCTGATATAAGGAGACAAGTTTTAACTAATGCTCTGGCCAAACATTCCATGGAAAGTGGTGTTAAACATTTGTTTCATTTTAGAGTGTTACAAGTAGTCCCTATGAATCTGAGGGGGGTGATTTAACTAATACGTTGGATGTGGCAGAGTATAAATGGATACTGAAATTGAATGCAGACAAAATACCAGGGTTAAATGGTACTGTTAGCATAAAAAACTATTTTAAAACAAAAGCAAATGTGTCTCTAGTACCTAAATGCACCTTTAACTTAATTGGGTTGGATAATGGTTATTTAATTGCATTTGTATGTTTATTGGCTGGCTGTGTCTTTTATAATTGCATTTAAAACCATGTTTTATTCTTTACTACACACTGAGGAAGGGTGTTATACCGGAAAGCTTTGTGTTTGAGAGTGTTATTAAAGATTTTATCCTTCAACGTTGCTGGATTGGCTTTTCTTTTGCTTTTGGTTGTGTTTGCTTATAACCAGCATTTGCACAACGTGTTTTCTTTTTGGTGGTTTTGTACTGATCTTACCACTGCCCACTCTATGTCTCAGGTAGGAAACCTCTGCCATACCCACCTGACATTTTCTGGGCTTAATGGTCACCTCTGCCCTCTGTAGTCTGCCCAGCACCTCCCTAACATGTTGAAGGCGCTCTTGCCAGGAATGGCTGTAGATGGCAATATCCTCTAGGTAAGCAAGGGCAAACCCTCCTGCTCCTGCTAGGATATGATCTACCAGCCTCTGGAAAGTCGCTGGGGCATTTTTCATCCCAAAGGGCATCTTTGTGAACTCATACAAGCCAAAAGGAGTCCCAAAGGCTGACCTCTCTCTAGCACTGGGAGTCAAGGGCACCTGCCAGTAACCCTTGGTAAGATCAATGGTGGTAAGATACTTAGCCCAACCCAGATGCTCTAGGGCTTCATATGTCCTAGTCATGGAGTAAACATCTGATTCTGTGTGACTATTTAATTTCCTGTAGTCCACACAGAACCTGGTTTTCCCATCCTTCTTTGGCACCAGCACCACTGGGGAGGTCCAGAGACTGTTGGATTTCTGAATTACCCCTAGTTACAACATTTCCTGTATATCCTCACTCAGAGTCTGACTCTCTCAGGCACCTTATGGGGTCCTGTATCCACCTGGTGCTGCACTTACACTACATCCGTTGCTATATGGCATCAGATTTGCAGACTCCTGCCCAGTACTGTTGCCATCTCATCACAGGCCTGTGGTCAGTAAGTACATAATGGGCAGAGCAGGTACATCCAGCTCATTTCTGTCCTGAGCCAGCTTTCATCTCTGTCATGCTATCCAATAACCTTTCCTTAAAACATCAGCAACAACACATAAATGTTTCGTGATTACGTAGCTTTTCAAAATTCTAAGACTTAAAAAGGCAGCAAGGGGGCAATGTGGTTGCACTACAAAAAGACAACACTGAACTTCACTTGCTACAATAAGAACCTCACATAACTTCTTTGTCTTACCTTGGGGTGTCTCTTGTAGATGATTCAAGCGGTGGGGCATAGTTCATAGGAGAACAAAAAGCATGTGGTGGAGGAGATGGAAAAAAAGATAAAAAAAACAAGTAATCATAAGGAAAAAGGTCATCATAAGATGTATTGATTGCTTGACTGATTGATTGCATTTTTTCATGCTGGCAAGTCCAACAAGCTCTCAGCAGCTCCATTTCAGCAGAGACCTGGGGAGAAAAGCTCCAATACAAAATAACACACATATAATTGAAAGAAGAATACAAAATGACAGCTATACAGATCAGAGGATAACATACAAATGTATGTTACTATACAGCTGCAGAATAGCAATGTTTGTTTGCAAAGGACAAATGTTAAAACTTACGGAGAAACATCTAATTAGACATTACTATAAGCTAGTACAATAGCTATGATAAAACATTTATGTATAAAAATTTAAAGTGTGGATTGTCTTATACAAGAGAAGGGTTGTGATGTTTCCTAATTCAAAAGGCTGTAGTAAAGATAAATCATACATTTTGACCTAAAATTGTGCATGCTCTGTACTGGCAGCGGTAAAATCTGCTTGTAATCAAGTTGCTCCCTTTAGATGCATACATACAGTGCGAAAATAATAATCAGTCATTACAAATACAGACTCGTACTTGACAGGTGTCTGATGACTTAAGTGTCACATGAGAGTTTAGCAGCAAGGGAAGCATATGATACCTAAGCTAGAGGGACTATAAACTGGACAGGGAGTATTAAGTGAGAAGAGTAAAATGAAATGGACTATGAGATGAAATAAATGAGAAATAAGCGGGCAAGAGTGTCAATAAGATTAAGGATTTGGGATTAGTAGATGACCCACAGCATGTTTCTACTAAAGAAACTTGTAGAGACCACATAAATTTATAATACTTAGACAATGTCAGCAACATTGACCAAATTGCTACCACACAGATGACTTCAAGGGTGCATTTCTTAAGAAGGCTGCAACTGTACCACATTTTGGAAAAAGATTAATATTTACTTTCAGCAGCCATAAATAATGAGTGCCTATACTTTATGTTAAGCACATGCGAGTGCCAGGCAGCAGCAAGACTGCTAATTGGTATTCAATAAACAACTCTCCATGCTGCACTCACCTTCAAAGCAAGGGTAAGCAGCAGAATATGCCAACAAAGGCTTAAGTAGGTGAAATACATGCTAGTGAAGCAATTCAATGTGTCCTTTTTGACTCTGTTCCAGTACTCTGGAATACAGTCAGAAACATACTTAGAAGAAGATGTTAGGAGTTGCTGCTTCTATCATTAACCTACATGTGCAACAGGCTATAATACAATGTGCTGCTGCCAGACCTCAGCCTAGAAGAAGGAGAGTCTCAGACCATGTCTGATTTATCATGGACTTCATGATATAGAAATTGTTTAGAGTTACAGAGTGGTCAAGGAAACTGTGGAAGAAATATGCAACCTCTCCGACCCTCACCTGAGGCTCCGGGGAAATCATGGAGAACCCCTTGCAGTGGTAACCAAGGTATGTGTGGCATTACATATACTAGCTGCAAGCACTTTTCAGTTACCCGAGGTTAAATATTAGGGGTGTCATAGGCCTCATACTTCAGAATATTAATTTCTACATGCAAGGCTGCAACATGTAAGGGATCATGTCTGGTTTCTATGCACCACAGAAGGCAGACATGCAACCGTGCAACATTTCCATCTATAGCACACTTTGTTGAGGTTCTGGGAGCCATATCAAAACAAAAGCCCTAACTGGTGAACAGGGAAAGAGGTACATCAAGAGGAAATGCTATCACCCTGTCAACTGTTAGGTGGTCTGTAATGCCCAAGAGATCATCTACAATGTGTGCGCAGGTGACCCTGAATGTTTCATGACTCACACATATGGCACACCTGTGATCTGTATGTAATGTTTGCTAGGGAGGATTTTCCACAAGGGCATCTAGTGCATGACATGTTTCGGTGAGTTCTTTATATAACTTGTCTTTGTATTAGCCCTTGCACTAATCTTGTTCTTGAATCTGTTCTCATCTACTTTTCCCATTTTTGGTTGTTTGCATATTAATACAACACTGCAGGAAATATCTAGTTTCCCCAACAAATTTTAGCCAACACTTCAGTCTAGCCTTCTTAATTTGTTACCTTCTACTGCATTCCTAGTGTATTTTATCCAATGCAAAGCACAAAATGATGGTGCTTCACTTCTTTTGCCATTTTGTATAATATGAATGTAGTTATCACCCTATACCATTGTTCACCTGGTTCAGTCATTTTTTCATATCTGTGCCACCTATATTTTTGTGTGGGTACAGCATGCAAATAACTCCTTTTTTAACCTGTTTCTGCTTAATACGCTCTGCTCCTCACTTTTTTGTCCCCCTTTCCTTATTCTCCTGGGATAGCTCTGTAATCTGTCTGGACTATTAACAGTGATTCCTCCTGTCTCCTTCCTGCCCAGTATAACCTAAATGAAACTCTTGCTTTGGTATCCTTTTCTAGTCCAGATTTCATTTGTTCTGTCCTGCTCACATTCAGATGTAAGTGGCCCTTGAGCCTTGGATGTATTTCCCCAAACATTTCCTATCACATATCCCTACCGGTTCATCAGTGACTCACTCAGCTTTGTTGTCCTCCATCTTGCCCATTTCATAAGGGTACTTGTGCAGCAGATATACAAGACCTTTCTTTCCAGCAAAGACCTCTCAGCTTTATTTTTCATTGCTTCCCTAACTCAACTGTCTGATCTGCATGATAGTCTGTAACCCCATTCCCAGTATCATGGATGCAGCCACCTGTTTTTTTGACTTGTATTCATATGGCATTTTGGATTATTTCAGTGTCTGACAAGGTACAAAATGCTTCTGAATTAAACTGTTCCTTTCTCACTTCTCTCCTCACCCTCAGCAATATATTTTCCTGCAAAAACGTGCTGCTTCATTAACACTCTTGCTCTTCTTTTGCACTTATAGTTGCAGTTTTCTTTTTATCTCCCGCTATTGTAGCTGCTGAATTCATCCTTCATGGTACTACCCAGACTATGTTTTGCATGGTAATGCTGATGAATCACAAGAGAAATAATTTTAGCTTTGACCTGTGCCTGTGAAAAGCAGGATTTTGTTCAGAGAGATGGCTGTTTCATTCTGTTTCTGACATTGCTGATTTTGTACAAGTTATAACCCTTATACTGAACTCATCATGCATTCTTATAATGTTTTCCTGAACTGACAGTGTACTGTTGTATTGACAGACATTTTATTTCTTCTTTATGTTCTTTGGAATTAGTTGAGCCTTAGTAAATTAACTTGAGAAGTTCTGAAGGGTTGTAATTCCCCAGTAACAAAAAAAAAAAAAAAAAAAAATGCCATGTGGTGGTTGTGCCAGCTGAGTGCAACATTAACACTTGCAATAAGTACATACACACTGCCATCTAGTGGATTCAGTTGTAATTGCAACTCTGTATTCATTGGTAAGAGAACAGCAATATTTTCCCTACTTAAGTAACCCCAGTACAGTAGAGAGTTGATTATTCGAACTAATAGGGACCTAGGGTAGTTCGGACAATCAAACTGTTCAGATAATCAAACATATAATTGAACCGGATAAAAAACTTCCAAAATCTTGCTTTTTTTCTGCATGCAGGAATACACTTTTCGACCATTCAGTGATTCCAGTGGACAATATAGAATACTTTTCACACCAAGCTGGCTACAAGCTCAAAAAACATGCTCAAGTGAATATGCATAATGTTCACATATTTGGACTTTATGATTTTTCCTACCAGAAAACTTTGGAAGGCTGGTTCGGATAATCGACTTTCAGATAATCTACTCTTTACTGTATCAGTAACAGCAGTTTCTGAGTTTAACTCTCATGTAATGTTGTACAAAGAACTCAATCCCATTTCTTCTGTCAACTTGATCAAGTTGTTGGTAGAGGGATAAAAAGGAAATATCAATATTACAGTTTAACGTGGTATCCTCAAAATGAAATTGTGTTTGACATTAAATAATTAAGCATGTTTTGTTACACAAAGGAAGCAGCACAGTTTTATCAAAATACAGATTATGCACAGTCCAAACAAAAGCGTGAACATCCAACGGCAATAAAATGAAAGTAAAGTATGCAAAAATTAGATTACTCTCGTAAAAGCAAACATAAAATTTATTATAAATTTAAAATAAATTTTATGTTTGCTTTTACGAGAGTAATCTAATTTTTGCATACTTTACTTTCATTTTATTGCCGTTGGATGTTCACGCTTTTGTTTGGACTGTGCATACATTATTTATAGCGTGTTCACCTACCTCGACTGACAGCAGTTCTGTTCTTGGATTTGTGTGGTTAAAATACAGATTATGATTACAATAATGAGCTATGTGTGAGCCTGGCATGCGTGGCATGCAGGCAAGAGCTTTGTTTCTGCAACTTAGTGAGTTTAAAAGTTTTGAACCAATGAACTCTGTTACAGTAAGCAATATTTCTGGAGCCAAAAAGACACAATAAATGGTTTGAGTTCACTACTGCTGTATGAGGTCTATATTGTGAGACACTTCTTTGAATATGTAATAATTGACACCAAAAGACCAAAATCCCAGAAATGCAAATGGCCACGTCCACAAATTTTTTCCTAGGGAATAAATTTGTGGGGCCGAAAACACAACACACCCACTTCTAATCTGTTTTAAGTGGGGGGGGGCTTTGCCCCCCATACCCCCTGACATGGGGGCTGTGCCCCCCACACTCCACTTACTAAATATACCAACTCTGAGATCACTCTATGTTGGGGAAAAGGGTAAACCCCAGGAACAGCCAACTGAATTTTTTTCCCTAGGAAAAAATTTGTGGACGTGGCAGTTCGCGGTGTTGGGATTTCGGTCTTTTGGTATCCATTATTATGTATTCAAAGAAGTGTCTCTTTAATTACGTAATATAGACCCATTGTGTTTATAGAAGGTACTTATTGTTTCAAGCCAGCACCTCTTTTAAGAATAAGATGAAGAGTCTACATTCAGAAAACTCGCTGCCTCACCCTCCGTCAATCACTATGCAAGTCCCAAAATGATTGTTTGAAAACCATCTGTTCTAATGTTTGAAGCCAGGAAATGCCCCAGAAAGGAAGGTGTAAGAATACCTGGCCCATAATTGTGGGCTACCTCCCCTCCTTACCTGTCATCAGAGTCCCCTTCAAAATCAATCAGCACCCTAGTCACATGGGAGGCCATGCCAGCCCCTCTCCAACTGGGCAGTGACTGAATTTTCCCTCTGGCCCTTTCCACATTCAGGCATTGATCTGAGTTTTCTGCCTGTCTCTTACACATACTGTGTGGCCATTGGCATGGTCCTTATCTGACTCCCATACATGCATCTCCTAACCACCTACTATTCCAGTAGCAGTTTTAATCCTATATCTTTCAATTCACCAGTTTTCACCAGGCTTTCCCAGCTAGCCTGATGATTACTTGTGACTCCTTTGTCAGCTGTTTGGCTCCATCAACATTGTTTCAGTACTTATCAGCCTCTACATGCTCTAGCAATAGTGTGACATTAATTAACTTTGGTACAACAACCTCTGTGACATTGATTCATTTCCCCCTGTAGCAACATACCTGGTAAGTCATTGGATGCTGCAGCTGTCCATTCCACTAATCCACTATTGATATGCCTTGTGTTCTCTGTGATTGGACAGACCTGATACTCTGCAAAGTCCATCTAATAACCTTATAATGAACTACACATCAGCACTGTAGGACTTAGGGTCAGTTCAGTCTACTATCACCCCACCCACTCAGACACTCTTTCCAGACTGCTGGATAACCTCAGACTAAGTCTCTGCAATGACAGCAGATGTGATTTATAAAATCTGACCTCATGTGCTAATGATGCTGGCTAATGCTTTGCATTTTGTGAGATTTGCACTGAATGAGTGGCAAGTTGGTGTCCTCTCCTCCCACCTGTTGGTTGTCTGGTTTCCATCCTGTAAGTGCTCCTTCTGTGCAGAACTGCATGCCTTCTCTAAATCCATGTGGATTTTTACTGGGTTTTCTGTATCCTCCCACACTGCAAGGATGCAAGAATGTCTTAGGTGAGCTGTTGTGTGTGTATGTGTGTGTGTGTGTGTGTGTGTGTGTGTGTGTGTGTGTGTGTGTGTGTGTGTGTGTGTGTGTGTGTGTGTGTGTGTACATGCATGTGCCTATATGTGCATACTTTGATGTTCTAGCATCTTGTCCAGGATTGCTTCTCTTCATCTTATTGGCTGGTAAGGGATGGAATAGGGTTATGGCTCCCCAACCCTGAATAGGATTAAGCAAGTATCAAAAAATGAATAAATCAATGAATGAGTGAGTAAATGAATGAATTAATGAATTTAAATTAGCTATTTCATTTTTCAAATATATTTAGGCACAGTGAAGTCCTGATGCTCTTGCTTATAGCTTATACTAACATGATGGCATGTCTAACTACTACATAGTATTTTGGTAAAGATAGCAGTCCTGCCCCTGTCCCTAACCACTAAACAAGAAAGCTCAGACACACACACACACACACACACACACACACACACACACACACACACACACACACACACACACACGCATGCACACACATGCACGCACACATGCACACACGCACACACACACACTCACTCACTCTACTCTAAATCTATCCCCTTACTATTCCATACTCTAACCCTAACCCACAAAATTCACGCAAAAATTACCACTCCCAATGCTGAAACTTTCAGAATTAGCTTCCCAAATCCACCTTCCTAAACACTTGATACTCTGTTCATCCAAAGTATGGAACAAACAAACAACAGTATTTCACAGTCGTTCATTCATCAATGAGCAACTAATTCAATGGAGTGAACAGTATATATATATATATATATATATATATATATATATATATATATATATATATATATATATATATACAGCTCTGTGGCATTACATTGAAAATCCACATTCTGGAAGCACAAAACCTTGATGTAAAAAGATTGAACTTCAAAAATATTAAAAGAAACCTAAAGCCATTAAAGCATGTTTTATATAGGGAAGCAAGCTCCCCCTCCACTCCCCCACCCCATGCTACTTATCTATACCAACTCCAAGATCACACAACAGAGGGAAAGGACAAATTCCCACTAATCACTATACTGTGACCTCCCAGAAACAGATGCAGACATTTTTCAAATGTGAGATTTTGTTCTCACAAGCCACAAAAAAAAAAAACAATTCCATGCATTGACTAGACCCTGTACATACATACATATATATATATATATATATATATATATATATATATATATATATATATATACATATATCTACACACACATTCTCCATTCTTTAAAACTGTTTTATTTCATGCTGATGTGCAGATAGGTTCCTTAGGTTTTCTTATCACACACTGAGATAATATGTGCCACATGGAAATGAGCCTTAAAGGAGCTTGGTTAACCAATGTTCCAACATGGGCCAGTATTTCAACTGATGGTTTTAAGAAAGATAAATTATGTAGACAGTAAATCAAACATTACAAAAAATCATTATAATGCAGGACAAAGCCTACTTGTTGGGCTGCACACCCCCTAAATTATATATATCAACTCAATGATCACACCACAGTGAACAGAAGGCCTAAAACTCTTCAAAAGTGCATTGCCAACTTGAACTAGTCAGTACAATATAATAAAACTTACTACAGCTCATATGCAAAGCTAAACATGCACAGTTAGTATAAGAACTGAAAGGACTGCAGAATGCTTGAATGAACTGGAGGAAACTGGAATGAGGCTGGAACGAATGTCTTTGACTTTTAATTACCCAGAACTGGGCTGAACAGGTGTCATTCTCTCTTTTATGTGCCAGATCTTCTTATACCTTTCAGAATAAAAGTCTGCATTAACTATAGTTCATTTAAGAACGTTTTATTATGGGATATATGTTGACAATATCTAAATCAAAAATTACTATCTCCAATAGCAGTGTTGATAAACTGAAATAGAATGAATTATAATGTCCATAGCTTCTGTACTCATTATACTCAGAATTATTTCTTTCCTCCTGAGTATTCTGGAATGCTGGATATTTGACCTGAGTGCTACACTCACTCTGGAGTGTCTGTACTAAACTTCTATGGACTGCACTGCAATGGCGTTCTGCGTATCAATATGAACTAACCAAATGACTTCTGTGTCAGAAGCATCTCTTCTAAAGAATAATAAAACTATGTATATTTCCTGCAAGTTGTACACACCTCTTTAACCTTAGTTCCTACGGTTTGTACCATCTAAACAAGATCTGCTTTTATTCAATGCACTGAACATTCTGATAGCATATTTCATTCTAATCTGAAGGTCATTTCTCTGAGGTAATTTTTATACCTCAATGAAACATTCCTTTCTATTGAAACCGCGTGTAAAATGTAACATGAAAATATATGTCTGCTTTAATATGGCTACATTTCTAGGCCTATGCAAACAGACTAATATATTTATGTCCAAGAAAATACATTTAAGTGAAACCTAATCATACAATTCCCCCTGACTCCTAAACAGGGGTCTATTTTTGTAGTTACTTTAAAATATAAAATATAAAATGCAGTCACAGGCCAGACCTTACATTTTCAGGCCTATGCAAGGTCTATTTTCTTAAATGTATTTATGTAGGATTTATTAAAATGTAACAAGTGTCTGTGAAATGACTGAACTGGGATTTATTTTTGTAATTACTTCATAAATGTGTTAATATAGTTTGCAAAGGAAACTAGAATGATCAATAGAACTAATATAACAGCTATAAAATAATCTCTCTTTATCTAGTAAATAAATCTGAAATCTTAATTTTGTCCACTAGGTGTCACTTGAGCATTTATGGTCTATTAATTATCTGAAAGTCTTTTGGATTGAAGTCTCTTAAAACTCTATGATTTTATTTTAACTGCCCAATTCTTAAATATTCTATGCAACAAGATCCAAATAAACTTTCTTTTTACACTTACAAGTATGTCAAGGCATACTTACTATGTTGTTGTGTCTTTCGGCTTTTCCAGGTTACTTACTATACACTGTATTAATTTGTTTCTGTAAATATCCAGGTAGAGTTGTTAAAGTGTACATTTAACTTTTTAGACATTATGTGCTGTGATAGATGTCTCCATTTTAAATTTGTGTTGCAAATACCCTGTAAATATCTATGTGCTGATGTAGTAGAGGTACATTTAGTAACATCTATACCTCCTGCAGTTCAGATCTATACCTTTGCATACCCTGTCAGTGTCTTTTTAACTTTCACTGTAATGTACAATAATCAGTATGTAATGTGGACTGTACTCTGTAGCAAATTAACAAATTAAGCCTAACCTGTCATGCCTAACTTATCTTGATAAGCTTATTACAAATAATTCTGTCAGTTTACTTTTAAACTAATGACTAAATAAAGTGAGGTGTGATGTAATTCTGCAATGTTTGCTCTAATTATGTACGCATACTATTTATGCATGTTGTAAACTGCCTAGTAATGCTGTTAGAAATGTATAACTGAATGTTTTATTCTGAAATCTGAGTGAAATGTACTGAACATTTAAATGAACATTTAAAATAAAGGAGTATGAATGTCACATTCTGAAACTTGACTGAAATTTAGTCTAAAGTGAGACATATTTATACTGAACATCTGAAATAGCTGTACATTATAGCAATAACCCACACCTGGGTGTGGGTAATGTGGGATTTAACCATGGTTGGCGTGGTTTGGTCCCGAGGGCAAAGCCCGAGGGACCAAACAAAGACAATTGTGGTTAAATCCCGCATTACCCACACCCAGAAGTGGGTTATTGCTATTATACTATGACATTATTTAAGAAAAGAAACAATTACTTTTCTTAAATAATGGCATTGTATAATGCCTCTTTGCTGCCCTTCCGCAGCTGTCTGGCATCCGCGGCAGTTCTGATGTACTGCGCATGCCTACACAGTACATCAGAGCTGTGGCCAAAAGCAACGGAGAAAGCAAGAGCTCCGTTGCTTTTTAGCTATGTTAAATGGGTTTAACATAGCAAGACAGCTTTAAAATAAGCAACGGAGATGTCCGTTGCTTATTTTAAAGCTGTCTCGCTATGTTAAACCCATTTAACATAGCGAAACAGTAAAAAGCAACGGAGATCTTGCTTTCTCTGTTGCTTTTTTTTTAAACCTGTCTCGCTCCTCCGTTGCTTAATTTAAAGCTGTCTCGCTATGTTAAACCCATTTAACATAGCGAGACAGGTTTAAAAAAAAAGCAACGGAGAAAGCAAGATCTCCGTTGCTTTTTACACACTGTGTCGCTATGTTAAAGGAGTTTAACATAGCGAGACAGCTTTAAAAAAGCAACGGAGATCTCCGTTGCTTTTTTTAAACCTGTGTCGCTATGTTAAACTCTTTTAACATAGTGAGACAGTGTTTTAAAAAAAGACTTATACTAATGGAAAAAGTCCGGGCGACCGGACCTTTTTCCATTAGTATAAGTCGATTTACAATGTGCATGCTGACCAATCAGAGTGCACATTTTGGAATATTAATAGGGGGCCATGGTATAATAATGCTATATTCTGGAAATTAACTAAACTAACACTAGATTACCTTTTTTCTGCCAGTATCATCTGAGTACAGATGAAAGTATATGCTGAAATCTGGTACCATTATACAGTTGTCTGAAAGCATAACTTGAAATTGAAGTTTTAGGCTGAAATACTTCATCTTGTAACATCACTAATTTGCCAGAATGCACTTCTGCATACTTGTTTTAACTCAAATCTGCATAAATGCCCATCTGTTGTATACACATTGCAACTCTAAACAATATTTTCTTTAGCTAACTGAAGCACATTTAGTGTTAGCATTGTGTATATGTACTGAATAAAGAAACAGTGAAGAAAAAAAACAATAATCTTCAATTCTGGCTTCAATTTTTCTCATGCCTTCTTGCTGATCTTAAAGCATGTATGGGCTCACCCAGAACTTGCAAAATAGACAATTTACTCTATATTTTTCCAAGTCACTACTGGGATATTGGAAGAACTGCCTTAATGTCCAAGTGTCCCTGCTTGTGTCTCTCATACAATTAGGCTCTCCAATTCCCCTAAACAATCGGTGGTGCAAGGCTGGGTAGCAGATGTACCCCAGGATTCATGAAGCTTGGCGCAAGGACGGTGTTAGCCTTGCACTGACCGTGCGGCGTAGAGATGGTGCAGCAGCACCACATGCATATTAATGAAGACGCGCTGCCGCAACAGCCACATGCATAGGAAACGTGCATGAGTGCAGGGAGCATGTCTAAGCTCTGCATAGAGGCATGAACATGTCGGCTGCATACGTGCAACCTAAAATGCTGACTAGTACAGCCTGCATCTAATAGTAATCACTCATGTCAGTGTCCGTGGATACTGAAATGTATGTAGACAAATTACCGCTATACCTCCTAAAGTATCCTGCAGCAAAAGGCAGCAACAAAATGAAAAAAGTAACTAAACAGGATACACCACGAGAACACGAGCTGTAGATAAACCTTCTTTATTCCAATCAGTAGATACACAAAGATAAGCGCTTTTGCGTGCTTCATGCACGCTTCTTCAGATCTATAAAACAGTGTCAATCCCTTCTCGTCTTATAGCAAACAGTACTTTCAATCAAGCATTAACAATTGAATAATTAGCTAATCGTTAAAAACTTTGATATTAACTTTTAAAAAGACCCATGCCCCGTTGTGCAGTTGACATCAACCCAAAATGCTCAAGGCTACTTATTTCATTCCATGTGTTATGAATAGTTTCTAAATAAATCAAATAGAGAAGTGATTCAATTAATACTATCCGAAGAACACATCTATAGCATATGTATAGATACATTTTAAAGAAGTGTTTCCTAAAAGGAGCCGTTTAAAAATCACATATTTACTTTAAATAAATATTTTAAATAGTTTCTAAAAAGTATATATATATATATATATATATATATACATGCAATAATTAGACTTCATATGCGATATATTAATCGCACAAACAAATACAAAAAAATATATATAAATAAATAAAACCATCGATACTGCTTCTCAATTAATTTCTGACTTCATATCCATGATTTTATTATGGATCAGAAAATTATACTTCATGTTTCCTAACGGAAACGCTTCAACTCTTCGATATTTACACTGCATCTTACATTCACCCATGTCGCTAGTAAATAAATAAGTAAAACCATCGATACTGCTTCTCAATTAATTTCTGACTTCATATCCATGATTTTATTATGGATCAGAAGATTATACTTCATGTTTCCTAACGGAAACACTTCAACTCTTCGATATTCACACTGCATCTTACATTCACCCATGTCGCTAGTGGACTTACATATGACGATATAAAAGTGTATGTCCTGTTGAATACTCAGCATGTAACAAGTTTAGGACATAATTCAAAAAATACCATGTATAAATAATGTATCAGAATTTTTTTAAACTGTGTCTTGTGTTGTTAAAGCTCTTGTTATATAGCCTAACAACCAGTGACTAATTTATACAACGCAAAACTAACTTCAAAGAATTCCAATTTTAAGGTGTTTCAAGCTTCACAATCGTACATCTAGTCCTATGTTAATCTATGATGCATTAATTAATGTGTGAGACATATATCTCTCATGTTCACCACTAGGTATTTATAATTTATATTAGTCAATGGTTAATATTTACAATAGTTAATAAATACAAGAAATTAATTAATAAAAAATATATATATATTAATTCTTATAGCTATCTCTTCTTAATATGACCTGATGTTTCAATAAATTCTGATTCATCGTGTGTATATTCGGTCATTTTGATTCCACTCAAACTATGGTCAATGTAAAAAATATGTAAATAAATAGAATATATACAAATAAATAAATAAAAAATATATTAAATAAGCAAATCCATTAATTGATCAACCCTTAAATTTTATAATGAGACTCTAAACATGTCTGTCTGGTCTCATTTTAAATAATAACCAAAGTCTATTCCTGAAAAAGCCCATTGATGAGAATTGTGAAACACACATAAATATGACAAATGAATAGATGAGTGAATCTCTTGCATAAAAATCAGAACTTTCATAAGTTACAAGTACCTTGTCCATAGGATCTAAATATAACATGCAGCATGAAGAACATAACTAATAGAATTTCATAAAACCCTATGCTAACCAAAACTTCCTTGCTCAATGTGCAATTCCTAAGTTTGGATATGCATTCTAACAAACAATGTAAATATGTATGATAGTAAAAAATATAATGTGAAAAGATGACAATAAAGACCCATTTTTATTTTTATTCCAGGAATGGTTTCACTGAGACATAATTGTTAATCCCCGGGTCTCTATGTGCTCCTGATCTAATCTAAAGCAACTAAACGAAACAGAATAAGCAACTAAACTGCTACAACAATAAGCTTACATTTAGGCATAAAACTAAAGTACTATCCTTTGTACTGACTGTGGGTATGTGTTGGCCTGTAAAATCTGATGTGTCCCGAAAATGTCCCATTTTGTTCATATGAAAAGGTGACAACCCTACCAATGGTCAGAGCATTCGCTCAATATCTGCCCATTCATGGTCCAAGTCATCCTTGTCAGGATGGCCCAAAGATGAACAGGTATTACCCGGGTCTACCTACCATGTCATGAAAGATAAGTATTTGCGTGTACCTATGTGCATGAAGTACAGCATGTGGAAGATCAAAAATGCTAGGCTAGTCCTCACAACCATATTGGTACCAGAGATATGTAGTGTACACAATGCGTCCTGTCGACTGTGCCATGGGCCATCAACCAGAGAAGGGATGGATGGTATGTGTGGAATATGGGGGTGGGGCGGTGACGGGGTTGGATGCACAATAGGTGAACCGGAGGTGTACAAGGGAGCAGTGGGTGAATCAGAAACAAAATCAAAGAACAAACATTCACATCCACAATACAACCTGACAGGCCATACTGTAGAACACAATCCCACAAACATATGAACATTAAAATGTGCGATACACATGTACAGAAATGATACCGGCACATACCCACATAATGGTCTGGCCTGAACTGAGCCATCCAACCCCAATACACCTGGATACATAATTGAATACCCATCATTCCCTCCACACCACACCAATCCCCCTTTCCTGAACGTCCAACAAAACCACCCATACTCAGGCTGCTAACTTGGGGCAGCCATATCTGCACATAGTGACCCCTACTCATATCTAGCAGGCAGTCTCACCCTAGGCAGGCTCAGGATTGCAAACTATTTATTCCTTGCATGTATAACCCTACCTCATTTTCGTAAATACAAAAAAATCGAGGTTATCGGTCCCAAAATTTTTGGATATCTTTCATGAGGTAAGTATCTGTTCTAAAGATTAGAGTTGGTGTCACGACACAATGTTTAGTGCCGTAGACATCTGGACACAAGTTGTATGAGTAGTAGTTCTCCACAACCCTCCTCAGCCTCCAGCCAGTCCTGCAGAACCTATGACCCGGGATTAAACACCTGACTGTAATGTACGTCTCCCCACGTGCATTATCGGGAATATATACCATTCACATTTGCATAGTGGCAGTCGGACATAGGGTGATTAAGGTGCTTTAAAGCCGATATAAGTAGGGTTACCACCTGTCCTACTTTGCGAGGGACAGTCCCTTCTTGGGCAGATGTGTCCTGACCAAAAATAATAAAATGTCAAATGTCCTGAGATTGTAGGAAATAATTGTGTCCCATATTTCATGTAACAGTTGCATAAAATAGTTATTTCTGTATGTAAAATACATAAATGTTACAAGAAACAGAATAAGCAACTAAACTGTTACAAGAATAAGTTTTCATTTAGGCAAAAAAGTAAAGTTCTAACCTTTGCACTGACCGTGGGTATGTGCTGGCCTGTAAAATCTGATGTGTGTCCTGAAAATGCCCCACTTTGGCCATTTGAAAAGGTGGCAACCCTGGATGTAAGCAAGTATGCAAGCGTGTGTGCACGATGATAAGTGGCGGTGATTTAATGGGATGGGAATTGCAAATAAGCATGTAGGTGTATATGCATGTATATGTACAGACCGATTATATATAAATATATATATATATATATAGATATATGAAGAATGAACATGGTAAAATATAACAGTCAAAACTAATATGAAGGGAAACAGCAACAGAACCCCCAGTAATATATATCAGGTTAGACAGAGGTGAGCACACCTCTGCATCCCCAACCACAGGTAGGACGCTAAAAGTGGAACTAACTATGCCCCTGTGCTAAGTCCGACTTTCAACTAGGTACAGGACAGTCCCGGTCCCCAGTCAGACAAGCCTAAACCCAGATGACCACATGAATACCCTGACAATCAAATACATGTATGTGCTAGGACTATAGGCTTTTGGAGGTCTGAATATACTTTGAGTGAGTTAACATGCAGCACGGGGCCAGAGCAGTAGGGAATGGCACATGTGTAGTAGTGTGGTTTTCCCAACAGGAAAATGGATGCCTGCTGTGTTAGTGAAGTGTTGAAGCATGTGTTCAGGTAACTATGAACCATGGGTATACATATAAATGAAGCAGAACACCAATAGTTTATTGGTCAGAGCATCTGACTATCGAGCATCTGTTGCCAATTTGACTGCAGCACACACCATTTATGACGCGTAATCCGTATATGAGCATATCTTGCTAATTTTATGCTGTATAACAATATAATACCAATGAAATGTGAACTGGGGTGACGTATCACAGTAAGAATGTACAAGGATATTGCAGAACATGAATCGGTGGTTAAATGGGAAACCGCAGCTGAAAATTGTTGTACTCACCCTTTGTTCAACGGCCCTTGTTCCGCCCAGCAACACAATATACCGCATCGGACAGGCCCGACGCCAGGACCCTACACATCACAATCAATGTGATTTACCACTAAGCCACGACAGTTATACATAACATTGATGTTATCACAAACATAGCAGACAGCACAGTCATTCAACAGTATGATCAAAGTAATTAAATCATATAGATGTGTATGAATGCGTACATACACACACACACACACACATATATATATATATATATATATATATATATATATATATATATATATACACATATAGGGTAACCACCTGTCCCACTTTGCAAGGGACAGTCCCTCTTTGGGCAGTTGTGTCCTGTACACAGTGTGAAATGGCAGATGTCCTGAGATTTAATGACAAAAATATGTCCTATATTTATGTAATATTTGCATAAAACAGTTATTCTGTATCTGAAACACCAAAATGTCATAAGAAACTGAATAAGCAACTAAAATGCTACAAGAATAAGCTGTCATTTAGGCATAAAGGTAAAGTACTCTCCTTTGTACTGACCGCGGGCATGTGTCGGCCTGTAAAATCTGATGTGTGTCCCAAAGATGTCCCGCTTTGGCAATCTGAAAAGGTGGCAACCCTACCAATGGTCAGAGCATTCGCTCAATATCTGCCCATTCGTGGTCCAGGCCGTCCCTGTCTGGACGGGCCAAAGATGAATGGGTATTACCCACGTCTACCTACCATGTCATGAAAGATAGGTATTTGCGTGTACCTATGTGCGTGAAGTACAGCATGTGGAAGATCAAATATGCCAGGGTTGTCCTCACAACCATATTGGTACCAGAGATATGTAGAGTGTGCAATGTGTTCTGTTGTCTGTGCCATGGGCCATCAACCAGAGAAGGGATGGATGGTGTGTGTGGAATATGGGGTTGGGGGGTTGACGGGTAATGTAATAATTCGCCAAGGGAAGACTGGGTCGGATGCACAATATGTGAACTGGAGGTGTACCAGTGAGCAATGGGTAAATCACAAAGGAAACCAAAGAACAAACATTCGCATTCACAATACAACCTGACAGGCCATACTGCAGAACACAATCCCACAAATATATGAACATTAAAATGTGCGATAGACATGTACAGAAACGTTACCGGCTCACGCAAACATAATGGTCTGGCCTGAACTGAGCCATCCAATCCCAACACACCTGGATACATAATTGAATACCCATCATCCCCTCCACAGCACACCATCCCCACCGTGCTGAAGTCCACCAAAACCACCCATACATGGGCTGCTAGCTTGGCGCAGCCATATCTGCACATAGTGAGCCTTACCCACATCTAGTAGGCAGTTGCACCCTAGGCAGTCTCAGGCATGCAAACTAGGTATCTCATGCATGCATAACCCTACTACATTTTCGAATAGCCAGCTGGATGGGGTCCATCATTTACAATTTGTGGACATCCCTCATGGGATAAGTGTCTGTTCTCAAGATTAGACTTTATGGCATAACACTATGTCCACCCCCGTTGACATCCGGGCACTAGGGCTACCACCTGTCCCACTTTGCAAGGGACAGTCCCTCCTTGGCCAGTTGTGTCCTGCATAACAATTGGAAAAATGGCAAATGTCCTGAGATATTAGGACAAACATATTTCCTATATTTATTGTAATAGTTGCATAAAACAGTTATTCTGTTTCTGAAACACCTAAATGTTATAAGAAACAGAATAAGCAACTAAAGTGCAACAAGAATAAGCATTTATGTAGGCAAAACAGTGAAGTTCTGTCCTATGTACTGGCTGTGGGTATGTTTTGCCTTGCAAACTCTGACGTTTGTACAAAACATGTCCTACTGTGGGCATTTGAAAAGGTGACAACCCTAATGGGCACAACTCAGATTAGCAGTACCTGACCACAACCCTGCTCAGCCTCCAGCCGGTCCTGCAGAACATACAACCCGGGATTAAACACCTGACCGTGATGCACGTCTCCCCATGTGCATTATTGGGAATAAATACCTATCACATGTTCCCATGAAGGTTCCCCATCTGGCAGTCGGAAATAGGGTGATTATTGCACCTCAAAGCTTACGCGGGTATAAGCAATGGTAACTGGCTGTCATTTAACAGTATGGGAAATGTAAAAATGCATGTAGGTGTATATGCATGTGAATGTACAGACAGACATACATATATATATATATATATATATATATATATATATATATATATATATATATATATATATCTCCATGAAGAATGAACATGGACACAGTAAAGCAGTCCTAACAAATGTGAAGGGAAACAGCAGCAGAACCCCCATAGTATGTAGTGCTGTTGCTGTTATATCAATCCGCCCAGAGGTGAGCAAACCTCCCGCATCCCAAACCACAGATAGGATGCTAATAGAGAAACTAACTGTGTGCAAATGCTAAGTCTGACTTTCAAACAGATACAGGGCAGTCCCAGTCAGCATTCAAGCAAGCCAAACCATAAGAACGAATGAACACCCTGACCATTATATGATCGTATGTCCCAGGACTATATGCTTGGGACATCTGAATATACTTGGAGTGAGTCAACATGTAGGATGGGCCCAGAGCAGTAGGGAATGGTGCATGTGTAGTGGTGCGGTTTTCCTAACTGAAGAATGGATGCCTGTTGTGTCAGTGTCGTGTTGAGGCATGTGTACGGATAACTATGAACTATGGGTATACATATAAATTAAGCAGCATACGAATAGTGTAGTGGTTAGAGCTTCCGCTTAACAAACAGACATTCAAGGTTCAAGTTTGACTATAGCACATATCCTTTTCCATGTGGAATGAATGTTGTCCTGCTGTAAAAATGACATAATAACATGTAAAAGTAAACTTGAGTATCTCATGGGACTTTTAACCAGATCATTTCAATCAAAGGGGTACTGTCATAATGAATAAGGCACAAGTAAGCACAAATAAGCAGCAGTAAACATATATAATAAACAGTAAGCATATGCGACTGCACTTGCGCGGGTGTAAGTAGCGCCCAGCATAGGAAATGTATATGAGTATGTACAGATGTTTTTATATATATATATATATATATATATATATATATATATATATATATATATATATATATATATATATATATATATACATACACACGCACACACACACACACACACATATAGATATATATATATATATATATATACGACAAATGAATGTTGTAACAATAAAACATAGACAAGGGATGAGAAGGTAATCAACAGCAGCTACAGTATCATAGAGTGCTGTAAGCGTATGCCATATCACGCTGGCCAAGAGTGTGAAAAGCACTGCTACACACACCACAGACAGGATATTACCAGTGAGAGTAACATAGTTGCATTGCTCAGTCTACTTTACACACAGACAGAGGATAGTCCCTGCTGGGACTACCCAAAAATTAATAAGAATGTTTAGTCCTCTGACCATTATACAAGCAAGGGCAGGTATGTTCACAGACTAAATGGTGGGAGAGCCTGGGAATACACGAGGTGGGACAATATATGTGTAGGGCTTCTAACGCTCTGGAGAGGGCAATGTCTGGAGGTGTGTCATGGCTGTGATAACAAGTGCATATTGGAAGTTGCGTGTGTAAGTTGAATACGGGTGGGATGGAGGAACTACGGGGTATGTAATTATGGATCCAGGCATGCCAGGGTTGGATGGCCTGGTTCTAATTGGACCGCCCCTGGAGGTCAGTGAGTTTGTAATAGGTATATATGCATACAAACATGCAGACATCAATATGTAGAATTATATTCTCTAACAAATGCATTCCATTTGTAGACATAAATAATAGGAAATGTGCACATACAGACATCGACAGTAGATGGAATAATAGGCTGTGCAGAAGAGTGACGGGATGAAACTGCTATAACACAGAGGTGTGTTCAGTGTCCTAAGTCAGTGCTGTGCTGATGATAATCAAATGTGAGGGCCTCCCCAAACATGGAATCATTCCTGTGATCTGCCCGCTACGGCAACGCCAAGTACTAAACCGGTCTAATTGTAAAGGAAATACACTGAACACATACATAAATAGGCTCCCAATTATATATATATATATATATATATATATATATATATATATATATATATATATATATATATATATATATATATATATATATATATATATATATATATATATATATATATATCTATATATATATATATATATATATATATATATATATATATATGAATATATATACATATATGTATAGACATATATATATATATATATATATATACATACATATATATATGGTTGCAGACATATACGTATATATATATATATATATATATATATATATATATATATATATACACACACACACACATATACATACATATATAAATACATAAATACATATATATATCTATATATGTGTGTGTGTTTGCGTAGATATATAGAGATATACAGCTATGATAGGAAAAAGAACACAGGAATGACATATGTCCACAGGCTATGGCAATGGAAGTGAGGAGCACAGGCAAGAAATATGACACACACAGCTTGCCCTTCCACCCCCCTACAGCTGGACATGGGAACTATACACGCAATCAATGTAAGGTGTCCACTGCTCCCCAGACCACAGGCAGGATACAACCGGGGGGGACACAGTGCACCCGTGGATTCTAATCATGGAACACATACTGGAGCGTCCCTTGCGGAACACGCCAAAAATTGGCAAAACAATACATATGTGGTAGATCGGCCATCTTGTCTGCGGTGTATACAGACACGGAATACAAGGATGGGTAACCCTGATGACCCATGGGCCGAGACAATTGTATGAAATGGGTCCCATGAAGTGGAGAGTGGGCAGCATGTAGTGGTGTGTCCAGAACCAACCAGGTCCCAGAGTAAGGATGGGTGCTGTCGAGGAGGTGAGGGTGGGGGAACTATGGGTATCTACTTATGGGTCTAGCTGTGCAGGCGTTGGCTGATGTTGGCCAATATGGACAGCCCTGGGGATGCAAGTGAATGTGTTCAATGGGGAGAGGCGTCGCCTATTGAGCAGTCACACCCACTGCGAGACCCACTAAAGCAAAATGTAATCTATATGGCAAGGAACGGAATAACCAGATGTAGACATATATCTGCAGAGCTATCTGTGTGTATATCCACCCATAGCGAGATAGAGATATGCTTTTCCCTCGCTGTAGTACGAATGTATACATACAGAGAATGAATACGGATACATACCCACATATGAATATATACATATGCAGACAACCATAGACCCATATGTCGTTAGATTTGTTTTTATATATATATATATATATATATATATATATATTTATTTATTTTTATTTTATTTTATTTTATTTTACATTTGTTGACCGGGCTAGTCTAACTGGATATATTTCCATTTACAGTAGAGGCCCGGGGAGAAAAGCTCCACACAAAATACAACAAAATAACAATATGACATGTTAATAAAAAGCTAATTGTTAACAAAAAACTTAAACAGACAAGCCACACTAAACTATTATAAACAAAAAATACAAAGTCAGTTACAGAGCATATTAATTAATAGATAAAGGGTGTAACAATAAAGTAGCAAGGAAAGTAAATAAGTAATTTAGAGTACAGGGGACAAGAAGAAAAGAGGGAGTAACACAAGAGTTAGAAGAGAGGAGAGGTGGTAGAATAGTCGACAAGTAAGAGACAACAGAGAGGACTGAGAGAGGAGAGGGAAAAGAAAGAGAGTAGTAGATCTGAGCATAGAAGGAGTCCAAGGGCAGAGGATAGTCTAGGTAGTAGCTTAAGAGATAGGTTAAAGATCAGAGTAGATGAGATGATAAGGTAGAGTGAAGAAAGTTAGTCTGGTGTTCTACAAGAAGAAAGCCAGTGATCTTGGAAGTACAGTTTAATTTTATGTTTGAAGAGAGGCAAAGAAGTAATTAGTGTTATATCCCTATGTAACAGATTCCATATTCTACCTACAGAATTAGTGAAAAGAGAGTCGCCAGCTGAGTTGTTGGACTTTATAGATCTGGCCAAGAGTTTACAAGAGGATCGAAGGGAGGTAAGATTGTTGTAAGAGATTAAACGTTGAGAGAGTATAGAGTTGTTTTCAGGTTGGTGCAGTATTTTGTGGGCAATAGTGAGTTGTGAGATTACAAGGTAGTTTTGTAGTTCTAGCCAGCCTAAAGGTTTCAAATTATGACAGTGATGGGTTCTGAAGGGGTTGCCTGTGGCGAAGCGGGCAATGTTATTATAGCAAATAGCTAGTTTGTTTAGGTTAGCTTTCTTAAGGTTGGTAAAGATCGGAAATGCATAAAATAAAGTGGATAAGAGATGGGAGTGGGCGATAGTAGCTCTAGTAGTTGGGCTTAGAAAAGTTTTAATACGGTATAAGGATCCTATTTTTCTGTTAACTGATTTGATGGTGTTATTGATGTGTTGATCAAAAGTGAGATTATTATCGATGGTTATTCCTAACAGTTTAGTTGTAGAGTCAGGGGAGATGACAGTGGCATTGTTAGACAAGATGGTGAAGTTTAATGGGGAGGTCCGAGAGGTTGGGGAGAAGAGAAGAAGTTTGTTTTTTTTTAGCATTAAGAAGGAGATACCATCTAGTAAACCATGTTTCAACTGTGGTGAAAGTATTTTGAGTTAGAGAGATTAGATCTGAGGAGGAAGATGCTGAGCAAATAATGGTAGAGTCGTCAGTGTATTGGATACAGGTAGCTTGAGGGATTACTGTGTGAAGGTCATTTATATAGAGGGAGAAAAGAAGAGGACCAAGAATAGAGCCCTGAGGGAATCCGATAGAAATGGGCAACAATGATGAGATATGGTTATCCCAAAGAACAGCTTGCTGTCTGTTATTCAGATAAGAACTAAACCATTTAATGGCAAGGTTATCAAATGAGAGGGATTCAAGGATGTGAATTAAAGAAGAGTGGTTGACCATGTCAAAGGCTTTGGAGAGGTCAATGAGTAGAGCAGAAGAGAGAAGGTTATTATTGCGGTTACTATTGATAGTATCTACAAAGGAAAGGAGAGCAGTGGTTGTACTATGATGGGGTCTAAAGCCATGTTGACAATTAGCTATAATGTTGTGTAATGAGAGGTATTGAACAAGTTACTGATGAATACATTTCTCCATAATTTTTGCTAAGGGTGAGAGAAGAGCAATTGGTCTAAAGTTAGAGTAATCAATAGAGTTACCACCTTTGTGTAGAGGGATAATATGAGAGACTTTCCAGATATCAGGGATAGTTCCCTCTTGGATTGTCCTATTGATGAGTATAGATATTGGGACTGCAATTTCTTTGGCTGCCTTTTGAAGATAAAGAGAAGGGAGTTTGTCAGCAGAGGGGGTACAAGGTTTCAGTTTGTAAATAAGTTTATAGATGAAAGAGGTAGGGATAGGTTGTAGAGTGAAGTTGTGAGAAGAGTCTATTAGATTATTTGGGGGATAGAAGTTGTTGATGTTCAGTTGTCTAGCAAGAGATTGAATAGTTTCGGGAAAAAAAGAGTTAAAAGCATTTGCGGTTAGGTGAGGGGTGTTTGGGTCAGCATTAAGGGGGAGGGAGTTTTGGTTGTTCCTGGTGAGAGGAGTCTATTGACTGATGACCAGAATTGTTTAGGTTTATTGAGATGGGTTTCTTGAAGCCTGCAGTAGTATTTTCTTTTGTCAGAGATTATAGCTTTTTTGGTAAGATTCCTAAGCTGGCTGAAGTAAAGAAAGTCAGTGCTGTTTCTATGGTTTCTCCATTTGGCCCAGACCTTATTTCTAGAGAGTATTGGTTTTTTAGTTTCAGGAGAGAGCCATGGGGCTGTATTAGCTTTCATTCTAATGGTACGTTCTGGAGCATGTCTGTCAAGAATGGCAAGGAAAGTTGAGTTAAAGAATAATACTGCATCTTTAAGTGGAAGTGATTTTAAGAGGTTCCAGTTACAAGATTTGAGTTCATTTTGAAATTGGTCAATTTTAAAGTGTTTGGTAGAGCGTATTTTCCTTATATTAGGGGGGTTTAGACAATCTGTCTTTTCTCTAATAATGTAAGTTAAGCAGTGGTCACTGAGGTCATCTGGTATAGTTCCTACTTTATAAGTAATGTTAACTTTGTTTGTAAGTATCCAGTCAATGATACTCTCTTTCTTACTGGACTTATTAAGTCTTGCAGTAGAGGTGATGGCTTGGGTAAAACCATTTAGGTTTATGTGAGAGGAGGGATTTTGAGTGTTAATAGTATTCCAATCTATATTAAAGTCACCAAGAATTATAGTTTCTTGGGGGTAGTTGGTAGAAACCCAACTGAGAAAGTCTTCTAAGATGTGTATGTTGTTACCTGGAGGTATGTACATGCAGATGATAGAGGGATTTTTTAGCATTTAATTGGAGTTTAGTGATAATGGCTTCTACTTTACTATCCTGGGTTGGAAAGGTAGGAAGGGTAGAGATGTTGAGGTTATTCTTAAATAGAATTGCTACTCCACCACCTTTTCGTTTTGAACGGTCAAGTCTAAGTATATTATAGCCTTGTGGTATAATTTCAGTATCTTTAGTGACTGGCTTTAGCCATGTCTCTGTAAGGCAGATAATATCAAAACAGTGTGTGTCAAAGAGGGCATGTAGGTAGGGTACTTTGTTATTTACACTACGTATGTTAAGATGTCCTATAAGGAAGGTATTATTGACGTTGGGTCTAGATACATGAGGGGAGGGATGTAAGGGGCCAGGGTTGGGGTGAATGTCACCGTCTTGTAAGGTGGGATTATCTGGTTTGTATGTGAAGTTGCTCTTAAGAAGAATAAGCAGTTTCATTTTTTTATCTGAGGGTATGTCATAGTTGAGGTGGGAGTACCTATGAAATTTAGGTAGGAGGTAGCTAACAGAATATAGGGGGGTAGCCAGAAAGAGAGATACAGTAGTAAGGAAAGGGGGAATTTAGGAAGATAAAGAGATAGAGGGACGGAGAGGATGAAAAGAGGAACTAACAGAGAATAAAAATAGGTAGTGCCAGATGAAAGAAAAAGTATGAAGAAGGGAAGGATGACAATTAAGTGAACCTAGTTAATCGAGAGAAAGGGCGAGAAAGCTAGGAGACCCAAGGATATGGGAGAGACAGAACACAAAGTAAACCAAAGAAGAAGGAAAAATTATCAGAGAAAGCTAGCTGAGTCCAGGTAAGTAAGGTAGCTTAAGGAGGAGAGAGTAAGAGAGGACTTAAGAAAGAAGAAAGGGATAAAAATAGGAGGGGTGAAATAGGAAGAGTTAGGTAGAAATAAAAAACAAGTACAATAGATAATGATGGAGAAACAGTGACATCTAGTGGAAAGAAGCAGAGTTGAAGTAAAATGTACAGGGGCACTTTGGAAGTAAAAATAGCCTGATAAGAGAGCAAACACAGGCTAATTAAAAGTAGGGTAAGTGAGGGAACGGAAATAATATAGTGGGGGGGGTCGCTGCTGGCAAGCTTGACTGGGAGCTAACAAATAGCATAGCAGGGATTAAATTGTTTAAAAATTACAAGTCCAACATATAGGTAGACATACTTTGTTGAATCTTGAGGTAGAGGGTTGCAGAAGAAGGCAAGGATTTATAATTTTCCAATGGTAGTTGGCAGAAAGTAGACTAGCAGAGTTAGTAGAGGGATTCCACCCAGGCAAAAACACAGGGTATAACCAGGAGGTAGCTAATACAGGAGGAAAGGAGTGGAGAAATAAAATAAATGTTAGGAAATAATAATAAGAACACAATGTTTTAAGACAGTGCAGAAATAACTGGATATTCTAGTAAAATACTGAAATCTATAACACATAAAAAATAGCAGTAACAATCAGGCTAGGTCGAGCAGTTTCCTTAAGAACACTATATGTTTAGGCACAGCACATAGTACAGACTACACAGCGTTAAATGGCTACTGCCAGCTATATAATGCGAACCTCCATAATAGATAATACAACACGTAAGCTAAATAAGGAGGTTTTCAGTTAAAAGCTGAGGGAAACACATAGGTTAGCGTGTTGTTCCATAACAGTCATGCCTTCAGTAACTGTCGAGGGTAACTGTCGTGGGAAGGTAGCCCTTATGGAATGAAACCCCAGCCTAATCTACACGTGTAAGGCCACTCCAAGTACACGCAGTTCAGGTAGATGGCGGGTGAAAAGACTGGGTTTTAACAATGGTAAGGTAGGGTAAGTCATTTAAGAATGAAGTGAGAGAAGTGTGGAGAGAAGATGTGTGTTTCTTTGTATAGTTTGGCTGTATATTAAGTGGGTTTTCAAAGAAGGTAAGAAGGTAAGCTGAAAATAGGGTGGTTAGGAGTAAGACTGAGAGTATAAGGATGGTAGGTGAGTGGGGAGCCATTTTTCAAAGTGAAACTAGATAAAAGAAGTTTTAGGGTAAAGGTACAAGAAATGGGTTTTAGAGGTGGTAATATATATGTGACTGCAGGATAGAAGAGGAGACCTAAGGGTATTGAAGGGTATAGAAAGGGGAGAGACAGGTAAAGTGAGTGGAGAGATATAGGAAGAATAATAATAGAGCAAACGAGAGAAGTAAGT